>NC_136485.1:102659639-102962139 GCF_053919585.1 Euprymna scolopes
AAAATAATTATGAATTGAAATAAAAAATATCAAGAAGATATTCATGTTTTTACTTGAAAGTGTCTGTCTGTCTGTCTGTCGGTGTACATTTCCCTACAAAATAACTTTATCAATTTTCAGTCTACAGACTGGAAATTTGATATAGAGGGTAGGGAGATTTGGAAAAATCTTTGTAATTGGTTTTTAGCCACAAATTGTGCTGCTAAGGGTCAAAGTTCAACAATTTGACCTTTGAGAACTCTACCAAAACTTCTCCAACAATTTCTGGTCCAAACATTTGAAATTTTACATAAAGGGTATTCAGAGATAGGGCAAGCTTTTTTAATCAGTTCTCTTCGAAAATTTGAGCTACCAATATATACATGTATGTATGTATGTATGTATGTATGTATGTTTGCATGTCTGCGTAAAACTTTCGACAGAGGCAATGGATTTTCACAATATCAGTATCGTTTTGAAGCTCGACCCTTCAGGTGACAAATATCGAAGAATTATCTAAAAACATTAATTTCTTTACCTTCAACTGGGCACTTACCTACGGATTCGAGCCTGCCTTCCTACTACCAAGTTTTTCTTTTTGCTCAACATACATATCCAAACACTCGGGAACGCCGGGCTGAACTGCTAGTATATATATATATATATATATATATATATATATATATATATATATATATATATATATATATATAAAAGCGAAAGTGTCTGTCTGTCTCTGTACATTTCCCTACACAATAACTCTGTCAAATTTCAGTCTATAGACTCGAAATTTGATATGCAGAGTATTGAGATTTAGGAAAATCTTTATAATCGATTTTCGGACAGTAATTGGGCTGTTAAGGAGTAAGAGTGCAACAATTTGACCTTTGAAAACTCTACAAAACTCATCCGCCATTTTTTAGTCTAAACACTTCAACTTTTAGATATAGGTTTCTTGAACATGGATCTAACTTAATAAATTAATTTGAGCCAAAAACAATAAATGTTCAGTGGTCATAATAGGAATCAAAGCTTAAAAAAATTGACCTCTGCGGTCTCTACCAAATTACTCAGTCAATTTCTGGTCTAAACATTTGAAATTTTACATAAAGGGTATTAAGAGATAGTGCAAGTTTTTTTAATCGGTTTGGGTCGAAAAGTTGAGCTACCAATGTATAAATATATACATGTATGCTTGCATGTCTGCCTAAAACTTTCGACAGAGGCGACGGACTTTACTAAGATCAGTATCGTTTTGAAGCTCGACCCTCAAGACGACAAATACCGAAAAAAATGCTAAGAACATTAATTTCTTTACCCTAAACTGTACACATTTCTACAGGGAGGGGTTGCTTTTTTCGCCGATATTTTCGAAAGTAATCCCCCCTTTTCGATTGTCTAGCCTTAATTTAAACCTACGCCACTTCAGGTTTGGCGTTAGTCATAATAGCAAAGACGTCATGTTTTTCCCCATTCTTTTTCTCCTTCGTGGTACGGGTTCTAGTCTGCCTTCCTACTACCACTTTTTTATTTGCTCAACACACACATCCAAACACTCGTCCAATGCCGGGCACCCATGCTAGTATATATATATATATATATATATATATATATATATATATATATATATATATATATATATATATATAATTCAGTAAAAAGTGCATAAATATATTTATTACTGGTAGGACTTGTTACACTACACTAATGATGGCGTAAGTATTAAACACTAATTAGGTCCATATTAATAATTATTATATAAATATATACGTGGATAAAGCTAAATAAATCCACAAGTATAAATCATACTTATTTCATGCTTATGCAATATTCAGTGCCGGATATATATATATATATATATATATATATATATATATATATATATATATATATATATATATATATATATATATATATAACAGACACCTCTAAGTTTCAAAACACGTGCATACATGCAGTGGAAATAGCTTCAAAATAATGCCAATCTTCCAAACAGACAATTACTTTTATTTACTTACACAGAAATAATATTTCATAACAAGATTCACTCCCAAATTAAACAGAGCTTAATATTAACACACAAACAAATGAAATGCAAAACACACCCGCACGCACGCTCATGCACATGTACACCCCCACACCTAAATCAGAACCGATACAGTTGGAAAAACACACATACACACAGCCACACACAGGCACAGCACCCCTACATCTAGTATAACACATTAAACAATACCAACTTACCTCGAAACCTACAACACTAAAATATACCTAAAACCACAGTGTAGTATCTGTTCCAACACTGCGCCCAACACTGCTACCCTCAGTCAGTGAGGGAGAAACCCTTTATGACAGATAATACGCATTGTTATACTTGTGCCTTTCCAGGCGACTCCTCCCTTCTGGGGACCGAGATCTTCCTCACACTAAAAAGCGATCCTGAATCTGGCCCTACCCACATGGGGAGAGAAACAAACATCCCCTATGTCTATTTATTAATAAGCCTTTTTATTTAAACAAACATAATATTATGAATGCCCATTCGACTAAGATTAAAACGAAATCACAATAGAAAGAAACTAAAATCTAAAAATTAAAAAAAATCAAAATCACAATTAAATGAAAACATCTCTAACGATTACCCCTGTTTCAGAGAAACTGCCCCCACCACACACACATTACAAACGAACTTTTTGCATTCTTATAATGGTATAAAACTATTAGACATATACATTTTCCAAGCCAATACAAGGAAACACACGCACACACACACATACTACCCTTCGCACCCACCTGACTAAGTACCAACGCGGTCCTCAATTCTACCCAAGTAATAATAAAAAATAAAAACATAAAAAATAAAAAAATAAATAAAAAGTAGGAAAAGGAGAAGAGAGAGTGAACAGCAAAAGAAGGAATGACGCATGTCTGATCCCAATAAGAAGGGTAGTAGTGGGACACACCCCTGAATATATTTGGTGTTATTTACAGACATTTCATCCGCTCGGGAAACATGTAACCAAAATGGAATGCGAAAATGCTTTTATACATTCTCAACGCATTTTAAATATATTTTAATTATTTTATACTATGAATGATTTCTGAAGAGGACGCTACACAGAACGTCTGAAACGCGTAAAATACTATTTCAATGATTCCAAAATATTATTACAATGATCTAAATATGATACCTTTTTATATGAAAAATCAAAACACGGAATAATAAAATAATGTTAAAAATACATAGCAATTGTTGGTGACCTTTCTCATTTAAATATACATTTTTCTCTCGTTGGAATCTCTCAACCAATTTTATATAAGTATATATATATATATATATATATATATATATATATATATATATACATATATATACATTTGTATATTATTATATGAATATATATATATATATATGTGTGTGTGTGTGTGTGTGTTATGCATATAAATTCAGTAAAAACATATGCCTATCTAGATACTCCTAGCAAGAATTGTTACCGTATACTAATTATTGTGTAAGCATGGACATTAATGTATTCAGTAAAATTTATTATATATGTATATTTAGATATAAAAAAACGTATATTTACATATCACCAACATCAATTGTTACCTTACATTTATGATTGCATAAGCATGAAGCACAAGTCTATGTAACGCTTAATACTTTATATATATATATATGTATATATATATATATATAATACTTTATATATTATATATATTATATATATATTATATATATATATATATATATATATATTTAATATAAAGCTGAATGTCTGCGTGTATGTGTGTGCCTGGTCACGAATAGGCTCCTATATGGTTGACTATTTTAAAAAACTGATTACATATAATGATAGATGTATCGAGACACAGGAATGGGTATGTTTGATCTGGCAGAACGGTGATTCATTACAATTGTGGGGTCTGCGTTTGCGTCTGGTCCACAAAGTATGGAAATAAAAAAAACAAAAAAAACATTTACAAGTGTTTTTGATATAGATGTACATAATAATACTTTGATAAGTATGTTTTCACTTAAATAGGGATGGTATAATAAAATTTTGGGGTCTGCTTTCGCGCCTGGCATCCATAGAATGGAAATAGGCACAAAATTTAATACAGACTTTTCATATCTATCTGCGTAAGTATACTTTGATAATTATGTCTCAGTTTGAAGAAATATGATATAATAAAATAATTGGGTGTTCTGTCGCATCTGACCACGATAGAATGGAAATATGTCAGAAAGTTTAACAAGGTTTTTTAATATAAATCCACAGAATATTGTGATAAGTGTTTCAGTGTGAACAGGTATAGTATAACACATTATGGGGTTTATCTATTTTATTTTTACTTTCATAATATTTTGATTTAGTTTTGATACCCCCAAATTCAACCCAAATTTACAACCCTTCCTTTTCATAATAACCTATCATACTTTCATAAATCAGAGTCCATTTTCTGTAGGCTGTTTTTGAGCCCAGTCAACGACGGGTACTTTTGCTAGTATATATATATATATATATATATATATATATATATATATATATATATATATATATTATTCAGTAAAAGACGTATACACATTTATATTACTAGTAGGAATTTTTTCCTACACCGATGATTGCGAAAGCATGGCACACAATTGCATGTTGGTCTTAAAAAAGAATAATTATGTTTTAAAAATATATGTACATAAAGCTAAATTACATGTATATATATATATATATATATATATATATATATATATATAAATCCAGCAGGAAATGTTAACCTACACTGATAATAGCGTAGTCCATTTAGTTCTAATTTCATATTTATTGTATATATATATATATATATATATATAATTCAGGAAAAAGTTTATATTACTAGCAGGAAATGTTATTCTACACTGATAATCGAGTAAACATGGACTACTAATGTATGTTGGTCTTTATTTATAATTATTATAATATGTTCATATAAGTTAATTTAAAAAAAACGGATATGTACATATATTTCGGGCAATAAGCCTACTCCAGCTCCCATTCCTCTTCGCACTCAATTGGTGGTTGTTTGGATTATGCTTTTTTCCTCAGGCTTTCAATCTTCCTCTAGTCGTCGTGTTTAGAGTGGTGTCAGTTTATGCCGACAGAAAAAAATATTTTTTGAGGAGGTTTCAGTTTTTATTAATTACATGTAGTGTTTGCTAACTTTTTGTTTCGCTTATATTGAAGTTTGTATATTACTAGTTAGCATTTGTTGGCACACGTATTAATTAGCCTGTACATTCAAAGGTTTTACTTAATACTTTAGCCGTTTTTGTTATTGTTATATCAGACATATCTTTTATTCTAATTTCTTTTTCCAAATTTTTCGGGATTGTTCTCAGTTCTCCTACTATTATCTGTGTTATCTTGACTTTCCTCATATTTCATGTCCTTTTCATCTCTTTGATCAGTTCCATACATTCCAGCTTACTGACTAGTTTCGTATATATGCTTCGGTTCTTCGTCACTTTGATATTCACCCTATGCAAAATCTACGATTCAGCATGACTTTTTCTTTCTTGTTAACTGTTATCACATTCGTCTTTTGTGCTTGGGCGAATTTATTTGTTTGTACGCCAATGTCGTATGCTATTTTGTGATTTCTGTTTTCAAGTACTTTTGCCGATTTGTGCTTTTCCCATTTGTCTGGATGTTTAAGAAAGATTTTCTTGCATAGTTCGAATTGTACTTCATTCTACATTTGATCGTGCCCATTCTTATATTCTTCTGTGATTAGTTTGTTACATTCACATTACATGTGGTTTATTGTTTGGTACCTTTCTCTACGGAGTCTACATTTGCTGTTTTATTGTGTTTTGTCGATCTTTAATTTCATATAGTTGGTTGTAATCATGTTATTTTGCGCGGCTGTTGTCAAGGATTTAGTTTTTTTCTTTTCTTAATTTTTGTAGGCATATTAAAGTGTTTTGTGAATATCATTTAGTTGTTTTTCTTCGCATTATCCTTTTCTCGTCTTAACTATTGCTTCCCTGTTTTCTGTCTTATTAATTTTTGTAGTGCATCGTGTTGCGGCGATTAGCCTTTTATATTCTGCGTTAAGTATTTTTTAAATTCTTTTTTGTTTCATGCACAAAGCCTTATGTACAACCCAGTCTTATTCCCTCGCCATTTTTTATGTAGATCCAGTCAGCATCATCCTTTAGGTGTAGTCCATTTGCATGATTACAAGTTTTCTGTCCTTCTAGTTGAGATGCTAAATTTTCTTTAGTTCAGTTAATTAACGCTCAAGAGTATCTTACTAGTGATAGAACCCACTTGGTTTTCACTATATACGTTAGTTCGTAAGAGTTTTGTTTTCTTGTAATTTTCTTATTTTCCATTTCTATTGTTTTGATTGTGTTGCATCTTGAATATATATATATAGGTGTCATGTTTATCTAATGTCCTCATGTGTCGCCAGTAGGTTTTTTTTCCTTATTATACTTAACAGTGCATATTTTTTGTACCAATTTAGATACGAATATCCTTGTTGTGCAGACTTAACATCTCTAGTTCATGTTTTTTTCTTGCGAAAAGTTTAAAGCCATATCCATTAGATCGTTCATTCTTTCATCTGTATTCGAGAACTTGTGTCTAGCTTGGAATTTTCTCATTATTATTATTATTATTATTATTATTATTATTATTATTATTATTATTATTATTATTAACAGTAGTAGTAGTAGTAGCATAAGATTCGCACCCATTTTACAAAAGTGAGATCAGAAATTATAAAGAAATTACAAAAACAACAGGCATTTGTCATATACAAGTTACATAAACCCGACAATATAAAATGAAGAACTGACATACAGGGTAGCAGCTCACTTTCCTATATGTTCGGGTTAGTTTTCATATGGAGGATATTACTGAACGGAGGTATATGTAACAGGTATATTTAACCTACGGAACAGCAGATGCGTGACCATTTGCGATTTAGACAGTCACAAGCAACTAATAAGACGCATTTAATCAAACCAATTTCAAAATATATTTGTTACTTAACTTTAGAAACATACAACTTAATTTCATTTCCACTATTCTTTCACAAACTTTGTGTTGCTAGTCTCATTCTTTTACTATGTATACTATTTTAACACGTGTTTTTCAGAATTTTATGATCTATTCCCTGCTTCCTTTGATCTAGATAGTTTGATCGTTTCGTGTAGTAATCCCCATCAATCCGTTGTTTTAAAACATCATTGTAATATAGCTTCCTATTTCAGTAGTTTTTTTAAGAACCACAAGTTGGGGATCTCTTTTTTGAGCCACTAGTTTTTCATTACCTAGCGCCTTAATCTTTTCAAAGCTAAGATCAATAAGCATTCCTGTCTTTGCAATAATCATCTTAGATTCTTATTTACGCCTTACTATGACTCTAGACTTTGTATCGATCGATTTTCATAAAGAAACAAAAACAGACAAAAATACATGCACAGATGTGCGAGTTGCATTAACGAATGCAAAGTAAAAAGCAGAAAAATAACAAATTTTAAATGGCCAAAATCTGTATACAACTTCAACAAATATTTCCTGAAATCGATAAAATATGATAAATCGTTTTTAAATGAAAAGCATATTGTTTTGTTTTTTTCAGTGATGTGAGTACGTTCATACATCATATAAAACAACTTATATTCATCATTATATTTTCATGCAGATCACATGTTTTACAAATCTGTTATATAAGGCACCAAAATAAATAAAATGTTATGCAGGAAAGATCTATGAATTAGAGTATAATACAGTGTTAACAGTTAAGCAGGATGTAGAACAATACTTTTTATTCTTATTGTGAAAGATAAGTGCAGGTAGATGATACAAAAAATAAGTTTTCCGGAAGTTTACGTAAGACGGTGGCAGTTTCGTGATTTTTTTTTTGTCGCAGAGATGCAAAACAAAAATATATTTTGCTATTTACCAAGATAATTCAATGAAAAATTAATTGTAAATATTCTTTGTGTTATTCGGAAGTAAATACAACTTTATGAAACTTTCTAAAAACTTAAATCTTAATAAATCAAAACTTTATTGTAAGGTAAGTGTCATTAATAAACTTTTATTCGAGAATAACAGATCAACAAAAATGGATACTTTTGTATAATGTTTTTTTCTTTTTTATGATTTTCTTTGTTTAAATAAAGATAACTATTTAATAGTAAATAATTGTTTTCTTAAATGACCACTGCGGTTTCATTGGCTCAGCTTTTGGCTCCTTTCGGCGTTTTACGTAAACTACCCGATACATTATACAAATATTATGAATGCTATCGAAAATTATTTTTAACATTTGATATAATTTTTAAAAAGACACATATGCAGTAGTTGATTACGACGTGGATCGAATACCTGGGCGTTTAAAGTTCTTACAACCTTGGTTCCAGAGCATCACTTCTACCTGTAGATGTTATAAATCTTCACTTGGTTATTGTTGTAAATATAAGATTCTTGAAAAAAATGGAGACAGACAGTCTTTTTTTTTGAGACATAACTGCAATGGAACTTGAAAGCTTTATAAACAGCAAAACACAAAAGATTTTGTCCAGGCACGGATGAGAACGTAAGTATGGCTTTGTTCATGTATAAAACGTTTTAATGGAATATGCTTCGAAAAACTAAAAAGTACTTGTATCCCTTCAACTTACCCCCCCCCGCTAGACCAAACAAGCCGTCAAATTTTACTCCTACACTCTAGGAATCCCTTCTACTCTAACAATTCCTTCTCTCTGACTGCTAAACTTTAGAATTCTATTCCAGGTCTCTGCTTCTCTGACTAAAATGACATGCAGGAGTCATTATGTAATGTGAACAGACATCTTGTTGTTCCCTACATAGATTTGATATAGATGTGGTCTTAAATCGTAGCCCCTCCGTCCAGTTGGTACGTTGACTTGTTTTAAGTGAACTAATAGTAACAAAACAAACACACACAAGTAATCACTAATAATAACCCGTCTAAAAATTCACCCTTAGTAATAATAATAATAATAATAATAATAATAATAATAATAATAATAATAATAATAATTAGTGTCTCTAGCTCCTTAGAAACACTAATTAACACTACCAGGATCTTCAGCCAAGATATCCAAATGGAATTTGGAATGGAAAAGTGCGCACTACTAGTTATAAAAAAGGGAAAACTGGAAAAGACAGAAGGCGTGGAACTACCCAACCAAACAGAAATGAGGGCACTAGGGGAACAAGACAACTATAAATATTTGGGAATTCTGGAAGCGGACACCATCAAAACAACAGAAATGAAAGAGAAAATTGGAAAGGAATACCTCGGGAGAACAAGAAAACTCCTGGAAACTAAATTATATAGCAGACACATAATAACAGGTATAAATATATGGGCAGTGTAACTAGTGAGGTATTCTGGACCGTTTATAGGATGGACAAAAGAAGAAGTCAGACAGCTCGACCAGAAAACCAGGAAACTCATGACCATGCATAATGCATTACACCCAAAGGATGATATTGACAGACTCTACGTGAAAAGGAAAGGCGGCGGGAGAGGACTGATCTCTATAGAAGACTGCGTGAAGGACACAAAAAAAAGAACTAGAAAAATACATATTGCGGATAATTATGGCAGCGAGAGATACGGAGCAAACCAACAAAACAGAAAACAGATAGAAAAATGACAGAAATGGGAAGAGAAACACCTCCACGGAAAATTCATAAGAATGACAAAAGATTAGAATAAAGAAAACACCTGGACATGAGATGCGAAAAGGACATATAAACCGAGAAACTGAATCCCTAATAACCGCAGCACAAGATAACTCGATAAGAACCAACCATATTAAAGCAAGGATCGATAAAACACAAGAAAACAGCAAATGCAGACGCAGTGAACAAAGAGACGAAACGATAAACCATATAGTAAGTGAATGCAGCAAACCGGCCCAAAAGGAATACAAAAACAGGCATGACCAATTGGGGAGAGCAGTGCACTGGGAATTGTGCAAACGGCTGTATTTTGAGCGTACAGATAAATGGTACAAGCATAAACCCGCAACAGCACTCGAAAACGAGAACCACAAAATCCTATGGGGCATGGACATACAGACGGACAAACCGATCCAAGCAAGAAGACCAGATGTCGTAATAATTAACAAGAAAGAGAAATACTGTCAAATCGTAGACTTTGCTGTCCCAGCTTACCAAAGAGTGAGTATGAAAGAAAAAGAGAAACGAAGCAAATGCACATAACTATCCAGAGAGTTAAAAGGGATTTGGATGATGAAGAAAATCAAAATAGTACCGATAATAGTAGGAGCACTAGGAACAATCGCAAAATCTGGAAAAAAGAATGGCAGAAATTGGAATCAGAGGAATATCTGCAAAAATACAATGCCTAATGATAATGCAAACGGCTGAAATATTTAGGAAAACCCTTGAATGCGGAGAATAACACAAGACATTATAACGAAGAAGCGTTACAGGGAATGAAGAACACCGAAGCTGCAGATCTACATGTTCTGCTCCACCTCCCCATCATGCATCTCTCTATTGTTTCACCACCGTCCCCCCCCCAAAAAAAAAGTGATAACAAAGAGCCGAGAAGGGTCAAGGAGGGAGCACTGGCCGGACCTCCGCTGGACAAGTGTGAAGAGAATTGGGATCTTGGGGAGGCTTAGTGCCACTCAAATTCCAGTATAAACCAATGGCCACTACCAGCGAGAAATAAATGGTAAGAGGCTGTTGCGATGATGCAAATTTATTTGCAAATGCTATCGCAGGACGAGAGATGATGATGATGATGATGATGATGATGATGATGATGATGATGATGATGATGATGATGATAATAATAATGATAATAATAATATTAATAATAATAATAATAACAACAACAACAGCAACAACAACAACAACAATAATAATAATAATAATAATAATAATAATAACAACAACAACAACAACATCCACCGCTCTAAAAGCCGAAGGAATAAATGGACAAAATAGAAAATGTACTGGCAATGAAATGCTATTGCAGAAGTTACTCCAAGGCTCCGGTTCTCGAAAACGCATAAACGAGGTTATGGAATATGTCTAGTGACTCCCATACACCAGAAAAATATTGCAGACTAAGCCAAACTATTATCAAGAGAGGCTGGCTTTAAAAACTAGAACTGAATGAAATACAGCAAAAGACAAATTATGGAACAGACGAAGAAACGCCCCTCCAGGAAGCCCCAAACGTAAGAATTACAGAGGCAGGAGAAGTGCAAATCTCCAATACAAGAAGCATGGAAACCGAGACCTTTTAAACAACAGAACTTTACAAAAATGAATTAGCTGAGGTACAACACATCAAGGAATTTATGAACGAAGAAAAAACAAAGCTTCCACTCTTACCAAACCAAAAGTGAAAAAAAAAACTGAAACAGAGAATGGGAACAAACCCAGATAAAAAAAAAACTAAAGAAAAAAGCCACATCGATAAACAACATGAAAACAACTAGGATGCAAAAGTAGAAATGCGACCAGCGAGGAGAGGCTCAACAAGAAACGGGAAGAAGTGAAGGAAAAATAGCAGCAAAAGAAAGGATAATTAAGACAAAACGAATACAAATCTGAACAGTGCAAGCAAAACATGACCATTAAAAACAATGAAAACCAATTCTACTAAAATGCAAATTGAGAAAAACAAAAACAGAACAACCAGACTCGACGGAAAGAAATCGTTAATGGAATCAGATATGGGGAGAACGAAAGGATCATAATAGAAAATCAGAATGGTTGAAAGACATGAAAGGAGAGTCCCAGCAAATCGAACAGACAAGAGAGAATGAAATCAGCAATCAAGAAACCCTGAAGATAACCCTACGAAAAATGGCTAACTGGAGAGCACCAGGTCATGATGGATTCTTGTTGTTGACAAGAAATGATCGGTGCCAGAAGTCAATACAAGCGGCTGATGCATTAGTGCATATTTATCTACAAAAGTTTTTAAAAAAGGTGGAGAATACTAGAAATCTTGTGAGTTTGGTTATCGTTAGCGCTATCACAAAAGAATGTTCTTTTCATTATTTTGATTCTCGAATATATATCTGTCACAGTTAGACACAGTTAATCAATCAAGAACCACATCACAGTTAATCAATCGAAAACCACATCACATATCTGAAAACATATAAGATATTAACTGATATATACTGATATATACTGATATATTAACTGATATAAACTGATATATTAACTGATATATACTCGAGAGTCAAAATAATGAAAATAATTTTCTGTTTTCATAGCTCTAGTTATCATACAGACGCCAGGTAAGACAACTATTCTTTTCAGTGAGTAATGTTTAATGACAGCTTTTGTGAGAATATCTAGTGAATAATAATAATAATAATAATAATAATAATAATAATAATAATAATAATAATAATAACAACAACAACAACTTGCGGGACCTGTGGAAATCCCACAGAAGTACGGCTTCATATGTAATATATTGATGTTGGCATTCTGTTGGTATATTCAGTGTAAATCGAGACGCTTTGATATTGTAGCTTTTTTGAAAAACTACAAGACTATTTATCTAAGCTAACACGAACACCCGATAAAACCCTGTCGTAAAGTACGTTTAAATATGATATTTTAATTCTTGCAGATTTCGTATGTATTATTATAGAGTTATGAAGAAAATATATGTATATCTATATAACTTGAATCTATTTAGACATAATCGAAACCGAAACCTAAACTTATAAAGAATTCTTGACAAAATTCTTTATAAAAAATAGATGAGTTAAGTGCCATCAGCTATAGTCGAAACCGAAACCAAAACTTATGAAAAATTCTTGGTAAAATTATTTATGGCAAGAAATAGAAGAACATAACAATTACACAAATCGGATGCAAGCGTGGCACACAAAAGAACACACACGCTATCGTATTAATATATAGATGATGATGATGAGAAGAAAAAGAAGAAGAAGAAGAAGAACAAGAAGAAGAAGAAAGAAAGAAACAAACAAACAAAGCGGTGTGAGCGCAAAATGAAATGAGATGGAAATATTTTTAAACTGGGATATGATCCGGGAAATTAAGTTATGCCAAGCAAACGGAATAATTCAAAAGATTGACTAATATAAGTAGAGATGGGAAACAGAAGAGGATATTCATCAGTAAATTGTTTCAAATTTCCAAATTAGAAGCCACCTTAAAAATCAGTTGGGATGCACGAATATTAGATAAAAGTATCACATTTTATTGTCTCCGGATATATATATATATATATATATATATATATATATATATATATATATATATATATAGTTAGTAATTTATAAAATATATATGGTGATTAAGCTACACTGAATATTCGGCGTTTCATCCACTATAGGATTCGTCAGGCTTGTGCGCGAATTCTGTGGTTGTTTCTCGTTTTTATATATGTTAAGGATTTTAGTTAGCCAATCAGCTTTCTAGTATCCACCGCACCCCTTCCTATCAGCCAATAGGCATGCATTTTATCGAACAAAGGATCTGTTTTAGAACTAGGTTAGTGGTTTAAGGCAGGCGATTTTCCTCCTTTCTTTTTTATGTATAAATATACATATGTGTACACACATACATGCACACACATACATATATATATATGTGTGTGATCGTTTATGTATATTCATGTTTATTTAATTTATTTATTTGTTTGTTTTCTATTGTTTTTGTTAATTTTAAAGCTATTTTGTATCGCTATCCTAGAGTAAGTTTTATTTTGTGAACGCAGTTGTTTGCTATTTCTCGTCTACAGTTTAATAGATTTTGGGGTTCTTTAAAGTCTACGTAATATTTCCTGTTACATAGAGACTTTATTAAAGTATCAAGTCAATAAAGGTTTACTATGACGGCCTGAATTTTTCATTGAATCATAATAAGTCATATTGTGACTTTTTCTATAATTTCAAATTTAAGAGCTTTCTTATTCTTTTAAATTATTGAAATAGTTTCGCTGGGTTTTTGCTGGTCCTTTCTATTGAACTTCACACCCAAATATCTGCATTGTGCGTGAACTTTTTATGACTGGAATGCTTGAAAATTCTTTTTAAATAACCGTTTTGATATGCATGAGTATATATTTAATGCACAAAGAGAGTAGATACACGTTTCCTTCGTGACGAATTTCTTATTCACCACCCGGATTCTAGTTACTCCGCGTTACTTCTATATTTCCTTTGTAAACTCTTTACTTATATTAGAACCTTTCTTCTAAATCATGCTGCGAGGTGAATGTACTGGATATTAACTTTCGTTGTATTCACCTAATTCCTTATTGACTCTCTTCCATGTATTGCTGTTGTTTTATAATTTTTATTTTTTTATAGTCTTTTTACTCTTCTCTTACGTCTACTTCTTATTACTTCCGTATTTAGTTTACCCTGTTTTATTAATATTTTATAATTTAAATTTTATATCAGAACTTTATTGTAAATAATGTTTTGGTAATTTTATAAAGAATACTTTTTATTTTTTCAAGTTTTTATAAAAAATATAATTGTTGTGAAAATAGTTTTGAAATTATAAATGATTTTATACGTTAAAAAATATTTATACTATTTTATTTTTTATGCCTTTTTCATATATTTTAGCCTTAATTACTTTTTTACTTTTCTTTCTTTTATCCTGAATATATTATCCCTCCTATAATTTTTTTCCATTTCTAATGTTAATATGTTTAACATCAGAGTAGCCTTTTTACCTTTATATTTTATAATTTTGACTTTTTCTCCTTATTCGACGAAGAGCAGTTTACTTCGAAATGCCATTGCCTAAAGATGTTTCCCCATATTCCTATTTCTATAACTTTATTGACTTGATAATGTAATAAAGTCCTTATGTAATTTTACTAGTTATTAGCTTAAATTGTTTTTATTGTTTTCCCCTCTTCGTTGTGTAGAGCTTCATTGTTAAGAAAGGTAAACCTTACCATTGATCATTTATTTTTCAGCTAAACTTTATTACTATACATGTACTAACAAGGAGACCAGGGATTGAATGAGGATCAACAAATTATCCACCTTCTCATACTTTTGACGTCACCGAAATTAGTGTAATCGCCCATTTTGAATAAAATTGATTGATTGTTCATTCTAGATAAGGACCCCCCGCGGTGTGCCATGAAGAAGGCTTCACATAAATAATTGCAGTGATTTATTCAGCAATACATTTTTGTCTACATTGCACTGTAGAGAATTCACTTTTGATTGATAATATCATTTGCACAGAGTTAAATGATAACACTGTCGCCTTAGAAAAGACATGAGTTCATTTCCGTTTGATGAAAACCGGTTTTCTTATAGTGTTACAGACGATCTACGATTTAACCAGTTGGGTAAAAATTCAAGAGCGATAGGAGCCTTCTATCATGTCTGAAAATTACACAATCGTCAACGACTGCGATCAGAGATACCCCACTGTACAACTCATGTTCTCTACTGATCCAATTTATAACAACAAGACCATTGCCGCACTCTCAAAATGCAAAGCGGGACAGTTCAACGCTTGAGTGCGCAGCTCAACGAAGCTTCCTGTAACGGTTGTGATCGTTGGTGTGGTTTCAAGTGATGGCCATACTATGTCATATCACATTCTCGAAGTTGGCTTGAAAGTCACAATCAAAGTGTACCTGAATGTGCTGAAGAGTGTGGTCATCCTTTGGTGCACTCATGTGGCCGCTGGAAGACCCTGGGTGTAGCAGAAAGACTTGGACCCGCGTTACTAGTCCAAAGAGACCACGATTGGCTTCAGAAAAAATGCCATGATTTGCACCCTTCTTCCCGCGAATTGAACCTGTTAGAAAACTTTCTTTGGCAATACGCCACTAACACTGCCTCTTACAACACACAAAGCTAGCCAGAACGCCGCCATCCGCTGTTTATGCTCCGAGCTACCGCCGGCGCTTGTGGAAAAGACAGTGATTTAAGCTGAAGGCGACTACATTGAAAAAATGTCAGCTCTCCTACATAATCAAGTTTTCAAATTTGATTTTTTCAATGAAAATTAAAAAGAAAATGTAGTTTTCTTTTATTTCGAACGACATTCTGTAAATAATGGTGTCATTCAAATTAAAAAAAAATGTCAAGTACAATAGTAAACTGTAAACAGAATAAATCATTTAGTACCCGCCTCTGTCTTATTATTATTACTTAATCACTTGAATTATTTAAACGTACTAAGCTCAAATATCATGGTTCGGTTGTGCTCTCATATGAAACATCCCTTTCAAACGCGCCCGTGTCTTATATACGCATCTACAGTAGATGTTACAGACTTGGCATTTCTGTCTATTGTGATATAATTTTCAAATGCACCTGTAATGTAAAAGTGTATGGAAATGTTTACTTTGGTTAAAATCAAACTTTCATTTTCATTCGGTTTTGTCGATTATTGGTTTTGAATAAATATCCGACTCATTCAGATAAAAGAACGATGTATAAACACTCCAAGATGCATTAAATAGCTTACTGTGAAATTTAAAAGAAAACAAAAAAAAAAGTTCCCATGGGTACGAACTAACACCCACATATAAACAACATTCCTTTTATAAAATAGTATATATATATATATATATATATATATATATATATATATATATATATTTGTAATCATCGACATACAGTCCTGTTTCGTTGTATCACAACTCATCAGTGCCGCTAGACTAGCACCTCTCCCAAGACAGAACCTAGAACTGTCATGTTGACAGTCGGCAGCTCTTCCTCTCGACCACGGAAGCGACGCCCGTAAATAACTCGTCCAAATGTCTATTCAAACAAACATCCGTTCGCTACTTGTACAGTGCTCAAACCGCCTGTTTGTAAATAAACTGTGAGCTTCACAATATATATATAAGAAAAAAATTTTAAACACCATGTAGACTTTTGTTTTATATGACTTTATTTTCAATTGTATAACAATAAAAGCTCGGTATATATTCTTAATGAGGTTTTTCGTCATATTTTGTAATCGAATTTGATTATATCCGATCTGGATTAATCTTTGAGCGATTTTTTATCTATTTTATTTTAGAAAATTCTAAACTATTTGACAAATCATGAGAATAACATATTTCATAGACGTACTTTGTTAAAACGTTTTTGATTCATAATGTGGGTAGATATTTGACTGCTCTTAACTAGAGCAATGTGTGACATAAGGTAAAAAAAGTGAGAGCTCAGCAAGCTCACCTAAATGAGGGACACTTTCACCTCGGCAGAAATTGTTGGAGCATCCCCATCGTCATTCCTTGGAAGGGGCGCCTCAGACGACAAGCAATAAATTTGTTTCACCCGAAAGCCAGGATGCAAGGGCTGGCAGGGTAGACCTCATGTGCGATACTCAGACGGTGTACTTCAGTCCGAAAGGTATTGGGCTGGTTCCCGGCCCTGCACCCGTCGGGATAAGTGTCAAGAACGAACTCTTGGGGATACTTTCTACCGAGCATCCAAGCCGCAAGATTCGCAAGAAGAATCATTCCCACCATCTATAATGTAAATCTCATCTGTCTGTTTAAAGTTATGTATGTATATGTATGTACATGTGTGTATGTATGTTTGTATATCTGCCTAAAACTTTCGACAAAGGCGACGGATTTCCACGAGATTGGTATTGTTTTTAAGCTCCACCCTTCGGACGACAAATATCGAATACCTGGCTAAAAACATTAATTCCTTCACCCTAAATTGGGCACTTTTCTAGAAAGAGTTGTCGCTTTTTTGTCGGTATTTTCGAAAGTCATCACCTCTTTTTGATTGACTAGCCTTTATTTAATCTTTTGACATTACCAGTTCGGCGATGAACGCAACGCCAAAGATGTCACGTAATTTTTCACGTTCTTTTCCTCCTTCGCGGTACAGATTCGAGCCTCCCTTCCTATTACCATTGTTTTTTTTTTTTGCTCAACACACACCACTGCCGGATACCCAGGCTAGTTCAAATAAATAAAGGACAAAATGTGTGTGTGTCTCGCAAAAACTTTCGACAAATCCAACGAAACCTGAAGAAACCGGTATTATTTCAAACATTGATCCCTCGGATGTTAAATATCGAAAAATTGGCCTAAAATATTAATATCTTCACACTAAACTCGGGCGTTTTGTATAAGGAGGGGTGGATTTTTGCGTCGCCATTTTAGCGAGTGATCGTTTTCTTTTCGATTGACTACACTTAATTTCGACGCTCTCACCTTCCGGTCGGATCATGGAGACATTGGCTAAGACGTCACATTTTAAAAAATATTTTTTCTCCTTCGCTTTACGGGCTCCGGCCTGCCTGCCTAATACCACATTTTTTAAACACCTCTGCTTACTGTTATCCCCCCCCCCACTACTACCACTTTTTGGGCACTCCTCGGTGTTCTTTACTACACCACTTACCAGGCATACCGTTCTTTACTACACCACTTATCAAGGCATACCGCTACTGTTGCTTTGACCCCCCTGGTGTCCTTACTGCACGATCTAAACACCCGGGCAACGCCGGACACCCCTGTTAGTAAATAATAAACGTAAATAGTTAATCACCACTCACAACACAAATATTTTACACAAGGTCTTCGACGATCTTATTTATAATCACGCGTTAGGATAATCTACCAATGAGAAGCCTCCGACCTCATTATAAAAATATAGTATTTTGAATTCATGTCAGTTCACTATCAATCTCCGTCTTGACCAAACTGAAGCACTTCTGATTCGGACGACATCGATTATTTGCCGCCATCTTTGTTCTAAAGAAGTTCTCAGCACGCGAGATTGTGATTGCATTGATTCTTCGTCGATTTGATTTACTACCGCGATCTTTGTTCAGCATAATGTCTCAACATTTAATAGGTTATGCGCCCGACCATCGATTTTGCTTTGTACGGATCTGAATCTAAATTCGAATGAACAGGTGAAATTTTGGAGGTATTTAAGGATACGAAAACTATACAAAGTTATTCAATCTCCAACAGAATTCTAACGATCACGAATTTATCGAAAAGAACGCAACTGTTTTTGCAGAACATATTCAATGCTTAGACGAAAGCAGTCTGTCTCTGATTATAAGAGATGCCTTCGATGACGAACGTAAAAAGCATCGAACATTAATTATCAAACGGAAAACCCAAATCCAAACCTCTATATACAGAACTAACGACTCTAACACGTAACAAATACGATAATATTACTTACTATGTTATAAGGACAGAACCAACAGCAAATTAATTAAAAAATCCCGATTGAGATTAATAAGTGATAGCCTATTAATCTCAATGACTCTTAAGGAACGTACAGCCGATTTGAAACCCTTTACAACTGTTATAATGCAAAAAGAAACCAATAACTTTTAGTGAATTCAAAGATTTTGCATATTTATAAATTTTATTTTATTACATATATAAATATTTTTAAAGTTTATTTCCACTTTAAGCAGAGTTTTTTTTATTGCCATTTAATTTTAATTAATTAATTTTAATTAATTAATTTTAATTAATTAATTTTAACATTACATTGAGAGCTCATTTTAATTTTTTTCATCATAAGTTTGTAAATGGTTCAAGAAAGAATATTTCATAACGAAAAGAGGTTATTTTCATTAATCAAATCTCATTTTTTATAGATTATATGGGTTTTAAAAGTACTAATTGATTAAATAATCATTTAATTTAGTTATTTTTTTTATTTATATCATTTGTAATTCAATTTTTAATTTTTATTTTAAATGAAATAAAGTTGTATGAACGAAGGGTGAAATATAACTGAAAAAGCATATTTTCCTAAAACACAGACACATACGCACACACACACACACACACACACACACACACAAATATAAATGTGCGCGTGTGTTTGCGTGTAACATTTTCTACAGTAGTGTATACAATCTAACTATATATCTGATAAGAACATCAATTCTTTTTCTAACATTGCGATTTGTTCATGCGAATTGAATTGTAAGAAACAGTCAGCGACTTTGCAGAAAAATGAGATTTTCTTTCTCGATACAAATTGAAATAGAAAAGTCTAAAAATTACATTAAATTTGCTCAGAATGAAGCGCCACTTCAATAACATGTTCGGATTATTCACGGCAAAAACGAACGGCATCTAAAAATCGTTTATAAATCGGTATATTAAATATGTATGTTTATTACGTTGCATGTATGTACGTTGAGGGTATAAATTAGATAATGACGCTGGCTATTAACTTTATTTACTGAGTTAAATCCGTTCCATGGAACACTTTTTATTGCTTCACGTTGTTTCTTTATATATATATATATATATATATATATATATATATATATATATATATATATATATATATATATATATATATATATATATATACTTGTACGTTTTTGTAGAAAAAGAAATCCCATACAGTGCTCTATTATTAGGGAAAAACCTTTCTCGAAATAATAGCAATATATTTTTTGTATAATATATACAGGAATTTACATCGGTAGTCGGTACCGACGGTTTTAAGCCCAGTATGTGAGGACTGCTCTTAATGTCCGCCTCAGGCTCTCTTCAGCAGACTCTCATCTGTCTTTAACCGGAACCGGAACTCTATATATGCACACCATAATTTTTATTTATTTATTTTATGTTTTTTTGTATGCTACTTTAATAAAGTAATACATTTGAAGCAATAAATTAAAAAGTATGGGATGATGTCTTCTATATTATTATTTTTCTTTAAGCATCCCCCCCTGTCATTCAGTTTAAGTCTCGTTTAAAAGCGTTTAAAAATTCATTTTGAAGTTATGTCTAATCTCGTTTAAAAATAGGGTAATAAATTATATTGAAATAGACCTAGGAAGTGCTCAGGGGATGGTATATACTAATATTTAAGTATCGCTTTGCGTTTAAAAACGTTTAAGATTTATTTTAAATTAACCTCTAGTTTCGTTTTAATTACGGTAATAATATTTAGTTAAAATAGACTTAAAATGTGTAAAAATATGGCATATATTTATATTTAAGTCTCGTTTCACGTTTAAAATTATTTAAACCGTTGTTTTAAAATTATATGTATATATATATGTATATATATATGTATATATATGTATGTATATATATAATATGTATATATATATGTATATATATATACATATACATACATATATACATATATATAAAAACAGTCCTATCGTTATTTTTTGTGTATTGATTAAATATCCTTTTTTCTATTTATTTAAAAAGAACATACGACTTTGTTATATATGGATCATGAAATCGCACTCATCTGCAAGAGATCTCGCTAATTTGCATATTCTTTGAAGCATTCATTTTGATAGATTTCCTATTGTTTTTTTTTGTTTTCTTATGGAATGATTATCTTTAATTAGCTATTACATATAATTATATTCATGAAGATATTCTACATGATTTATACTTGAGTAATATTTGCGTAAAACACAAACCTCTTGCTATATACCTTTATATATGCATATATATTTCTTTAAAAACTTTTCCTGTCAAACTTCTCTGTCATTACTATATATAAAATCGAATATAATATGATAATAAAACGAAATCTGCATTAATCACAATATCATATTAAAACGTATTTTACGATCGAGTAATATCGCGCGACTGCAAGTATATATATATATATATATATATATATATATATATATATATATATATATAAAACTTATGGGCACTAGTGTTTCATAATTATGCAATCATCAGTGCAGGAAGAGATAATTCCTGCTAGTCAAGTGTTT
This sequence comes from Euprymna scolopes, assembly GCF_053919585.1. NCBI lineage: Eukaryota > Metazoa > Mollusca > Cephalopoda > Sepiida > Sepiolidae > Euprymna > Euprymna scolopes. The sequence continues at coordinate 102,681,386 of NC_136485.1, forward strand.
CGAACCCAACAACGAATACAATTCTGATTACGCTAATTTACAGCGATGTAGTGCACATGTGAATGATAATCTATATAATTATAAAACTTAAATTGAGGCTGTAAATTAGTTCTAAACATGGAGGGTTCGATTTACTAGAACGTGGTATGTGAAACTGAACACTCTTTCCAATCTTTATATATTGATTTTCTTCAGTTTTTTATAATCTGGTAGCTTAGTGTCCAATATCCCGAAAAAAGTGTTGAAAAACGACGAAAAGAAAACTTGTATTTAACCAAATTGTGCGTGATTTAAACTAGAACTTGCTTTAAAAAACTAGATTTTTCGTGTCCAACCTATTTATTTACGATTTTTTCATTTGTATTATTCATTGCAAGTTGGAATGTGTTTAAAAATAACAATAAATAAATAAATAAAAACAAAACAAATATGTTTTCTTAATGTAAAAAAAACAACTTGATCAATTTACATATTTAAACAGAATATTTGTTTTTTTTTTTACTTAGCCCAGCGTAGTTTAACTCCTGAAATATATATGAATTTTACGTAAAATGAGACTCCAATTCTTGGCGACGTAATGAATCATGTAATCGTTAGCATTTTTTTTCAAGTTTGCTCTCGAGGGTGGGGGCAAAAAGGAGAAATAGGGTGGATTGGAGTCATAAGTTCCGAACATTTAAAAAATACGTATAAACACTTCAAAACGTGTGTGTATGTGAGGTGTTTTTTTTTCAATTTTTTTTAATGATTTGCTTTGAAAATGTCTCACATGTAATATTACGTAATGAGTTCATTATTATTTCCTGTTATTTTATTTATTATATCATATATTTAATAAGACTGTTAACACACACACAGACACACTCATTATCGGTCTTTGGCCTTAATAGAGCAGAACGGGAAAATATAACAAAATACCAGGACCTAAAAAATGATATAAAAACAACATGGTCTCTGAAAGAAATAAACATAATACCAGTTGTGGCGGGAGCAACTGGCCTAATAAAAAAGAACCTTCATAAATACTTAGAAGCAATCCCTGGAAAACCAAGCTCCAAGGAAATACAGATAGCAGCCATAAAAGGAACAGTGTCTATTCTTAAAAAAAAAAAACCTCGGATATAAATTTAAACTGTAATAGAATCAAGTGTTAGCCCCAGGAAGGAGCCCCTTGGTCTCTTCAAACTAACAAAAAAAAGGAAGAAAAAAAAAGAATAACTACGGTTGACTTGTACAATGAATACTTCCTTCTACATTACTTTTTTTTTCAATTTTTATTAAACAGATTACACCCCTCTTATATAAATGAATTTGTAATTAATTTAAGAGTAATCATGTAAAGACAATTTATTATCAATGTATCCCGCATTGTTTTCACAGGTCCCCATGTTTGTTTTCGTGCTTGCGTGCCATCAACTTTTTGGCCACACGAAAATTTGCGTATTGTTTTTATTGGTCACCACGTTCATTCAAGTTGTTTTTTATTGGTCACCACGTTCATTCAAGTTGTTTTTATTGGTCACCACGGTCATTCAAGTTGTTTTTTATTGGTCACCACGTTCATTCAAGTTGTTTTTTATTGGTCACCACGTTCATTCAAGTTGTTTTTTATTGGTCACCACGTTCATTCAAGTTGTTTTTTATTGGTCACTTCGTTCATTCAAGTTGTTTTTTATTGGTCACCACGTTCATTCAAGTTGTTTTTTATTGGTCACCACGTTCATTCAAGTTGTTTTTTATTGGTCACCACGTTCATTCAAGTTGTTTTTTATTGGTCACCACGTTCATTCAAGTTGTTTTTTATTGGTCACCACGTTCATTCAAGTTGTTTTTATTGGTCACCACGTTCATTCAAGTTGTTTTTTATTGGTCACCACGTTCATTCAAGTTGTTTTTTATTGGTCACCACGTTCATTCAAGTTGTTTTTTATTGGTCACCACGTTCATTCAAGTTGTTTTTTATTGGTCACCACGTTCATTCAAGTTGTTTTTTATTGGTCACCACGTTCATTCAAGTTGTTTTTTATTGGTCACCACGTTCATTCAAGTTGTTTTTTATTGGTCACCACGTTCATTCAAGTTGTTTTTATTGGTCACCACGTTCATTCAAGTTGTTTTTTATTGGTCACCACGTTCATTCAAGTTGTTTTTTATTGGTCACCACGTTCATTCAAGTTGTTTTTTATTGGTCACCACGTTCATTCAAGTTGTTTTTTATTGGTCACCACGTTCATTCAAGTTGTTTTTATTGGTCACCACGTTCATTCAAGTTGTTTTTTATTGGTCACCACGTTCATTCAAGTTGTTTTTATTGGTCACCACGTTCATTCAAGTTGTTTTTTATTGGTCACCACGTTCATTCAAGTTGTTTTTTATTGGTCACCACGTTCATTCAAGTTGTTTTTTATTGGTCACCACGTTCATTCAAGTTGTTTTTTATTGGTCACCACGTTCATTCAAGTTGTTTTTTATTGGTCACCTCGTTCATTCAAGTTGTTTTTTATTGGTCACTTCGTTCATTCAAGTTGTTTTTTATTGGTCACCACGTTCATTCAAGTTGTTTTTTTATTGGTCACCACGTTCATTCAAGTTGTTTTTTATTGGTCACCACGTTCATTCAAGTTGTTTTTTATTGGTCACCACGTTCATTCAAGTTGTTTTTATTGGTCACCACGTTCATTCAAGTTGTTTTTTATTGGTCACCTCGTTCATTCAAGTTGTTTTTTATTGGTCACCACGTTCATTCAAGTTGTTTTTTATTGGTCACCACGTTCATTCAAGTAGTTTTTTATTGGTCACCTCGTTCATTCAAGTTGTTTTTTATTGGTCACCACGTTCATTCAAGTTGTTTTTTATTGGTCACGTCGTTCATTCAAGTTGTTTTTTATTGGTCACTACGTTCATTCAAGTTGTTTTTTATTGGTCACCACGTTCATTCAAGTTGTTTTTTATTGGTCACCACGTTCATTAAAGTTGTTTTTATTGGTCACCACGTTCATTACTGTTGTTTTTTATTGGTCACCACGTTCATTCAAGTTGTTTTTTATTGGTCACCACGTTCATTCAAGTTGTTTTTTATTGGTCACCACGTTCATTCAAGTTGTTTTTTATTGGTCACCACGTTCATTCAAGTTGTTTTTTATTGGTCACCACGTTCATTCAAGTTGTTTTTTATTGGTCACCAGGTTCATTCAAGTTGTTTTTTATTGGTCACCACGTTCATTCAAGTTGTTTTTTATTGGTCACCACGTTCATTCAAGTTGTTTTTATTGGTAACCACGTTCATTCAATTTGTTTTTTATTGGTCACCACGTTCATTCAAGTTGTTTTTATTGGTCACCACGTTCATTCAAGTTGTTTTTTATTGGTCACCACGTTCATTCAAGTTGTTTTTTATTGGTCACCACGTTCATTCAAGTTGTTTTTTATTGGTCACCACGTTCATTCAAGTTGTTTTTTATTGGTCACCACGTTCATTCAAGTTGTTTTTTATTGGTCACCACGTTCATTCAAGTTGTTTTTTATTGGTCACCACGTTCATTCAAGTTGTTTTTTATTGGTCACCACGTTCATTCAAGTTGTTTTTTATTGGTCACCACGTTCATTCAAGTTGTTTTTTATTGGTCACTTCGTTCATTCAAGGTGTTTTTTATTGGTCACCACGTTCATTCAAGTTGTTTTTTATTGGTCACCACGTTCATTCAAGTTGTTTTTTATTGGTCACCACGTTCATTCAAGTTGTTTTTATTGGTCACCACGTTCATTCAAGTTGTTTTTTATTGGTCACCACGTTCATTCAAGTTGTTTTTTATTGGTCAACACGTTCATTCAAGTTGTTTTTTATTGGTCACCACGTTCATTCAAGTTGTTTTTTATTGGTCACCACGTTCATTCAAGTTGTTTTTTATTGGTCACCACGTTCATTCAAGTTGTTTTTTATTGGTCACCACGTTCATTCAAGTTGTTTTTATTGGTCACCACGTTCATTCAAGTTGTTTTTTATTGGTCACCACGTTCATTCAAGTTGTTTTTTATTGGTCACCACGTTCATTCAAGTTGTTTTTTATTGGTCACCACGTTCATTCAAGTTGTTTTTATTGGTCACCACGTTCATTCAAGTTGTTTTTTATTGGTCACCTCGTTCATTCAAGTTGTTTTTTATTGGTCACCACGTTCATTCAGTTGTTGTTATTGGTCACCACGTTCATTCAAGTTGTTTTTTATTGGTCACCTCGTTCATTCAAGTTGTTTTTTATTGGTAACCACGTTCATTCAAGTTGTTTTTTATTGGTCACCACGTTCATTCAAGTTGTTTTTTATTGGTCACCACGTTCATTCAAGTTGTTTTTATTGGTCACCACGTTCATTCAAGTTGTTTTTATTGGTCACCACGTTCATTCAAGTTGTTTTTTATTGGTCACCACGTTCATTCAAGTTGTTTTTTATTGGTCACCACGTTCATTCAAGTTGTTTTTTATTGGTCACCACGTCCATTCAAGTTGTTTTTATTGGTCACCACGTTCATTCAAGTTGTTTTTTATTGGTCACCACGTTCATTCAAGTTGTTTTTTATTGGTCACCACGTTCATTCAAGTTGTTTTTTATTGGTCACCACGTTCATTCAAGTTGTTTTTATTGGTCACCACGTTCATTCAAGTTGTTTTTATTGGTCACCACGTTCATTCAAGTTGTTTTTTATTGGTCACCACGTTCATTCAAGTTGTTTTTTATTGGTCACCACGTTCATTCAAGTTGTTTTTTATTGGTCACCTCGTTCATTCAAGTTGTTTTTTATTGGTCACCTCGTTCATTCAAGTTGTTTTTTATTGGTCACCACGTTCATTCAAGTTGTTTTTATTGGTCACCACGTTCATTCAAGTTGTTTTTTATTGGTCACCACGTTCATTCAAGTTGTTTTTTATTGGTCACCACGTTCATTCAAGTTGTTTTTATTGGTCACCACGTTCATTCAAGTTGTTTTTTATTGGTCACCTCGTTCATTCAAGTTGTTTTTTATTGGTCACCTCGTTCATTCAAGTTGTTTTTTATTGGTCACCACGTTCATTCAAGTTGTTTTTTATTGGTCACCACGTTCATTCAAGTTGTTTTTTATTGGTCACCACGTTCATTCAAGTTGTTTTTTATTGGTCACCACGTTCATTCAAGTTGTTTTTATTGGTCACCACGTTCATTCAAGTTGTTTTTTATTGGTCACCACGTTCATTCAAGTTGTTTTTTATTGGTCACCACGTTCATTCAAGTTGTTTTTTATTGGTCACCACGTTCATTCAAGTTGTTTTTATTGGTCACCACGTTCATTCAAGTTGTTTTTTATTGGTCACCACGTTCATTCAAGTTGTTTTTTATTGGTCACCACGTTCATTCAAGTTGTTTTTTATTGGTCACCACGTTCATTCAAGTTGTTTTTTATTGGTCACCACGTTCATTCAAGTTGTTTTTATTGGTCACCACGTTCATTCAAGTTGTTTGTTATTGGTCACCTCGTTCATTCAAGTTGTTTTTTATTGGTCACCACGTTCATTCAAGTTGTTTTTATTGGTCACCACTTTCATTCAAGTTGTTTTTTATTGGTCACCTCGTTCATTCAAGTTGTTTTTTATTGGTCACCACGTTCATTCAAGTTGTTTTTTATTGGTCACCACGTTCATTCAAGTTGTTTTTTATTGGTCACCACGTTCATTCAAGTTGTTTTTATTGGTCACCACGTTCATTCAAGTTGTTTTTTATTGGTCACCACGTTAATTCAAGTTGTTTTTTATTGGTCACCACGTTCATTCAAGTTGTTTTTTATTGGTCACCACGTTCATTCAAGTTGTTTTTTATTGGTCACCACGTTCATTCAAGTTGTTTTTATTGGTCACCACGTTCATTCAAGTTGTTTGTTATTGGTCACCTCGTTCATTCAAGTTGTTTTTTATTGGTCACCACGTTCATTCAAGTTGTTTTTATTGGTCACCACTTTCATTCAAGTTGTTTTTTATTGGTCACCTCGTTCATTCAAGTTGTTTTTTATTGGTCACCACGTTCATTCAAGTTGTTTTTTATTGGTCACCACGTTCATTCAAGTGTTGCGCATTTATACATTAAAGCTGTACTTGTACTTCTATACATTAATTTAATATGCTCACTATTCAATAGGTAGCTATAACATATACTGATCCAACGGGTCATGAGTAGTCTAGTATATGTATATATGTTTATATATATATATATATATATATATATATATATATATATATATATATATACATAGTGATCTAATATATCACCGGAAATGCAGGATGCCTCTGACAGAAAAGCCTCAAAAACAATGTTTGGGCTTCTTCATCAAGTGTTTGACCTCCCTTTGTCCTCGACAGTTACTCTAAAGATATACGTCACTCATCAAGGCCACTTTCCAAATTTTTGAACGTTGTCAGGTATATTTCTGTTACCATTACTCTAATTCATCTGTTGTCGATGAAATTGTTATTGAAGGTTTATCTCAATTAGAAATAAAGTACTCGGTGGATAACACTCCAACATTAGAGGAAATGGATAATAAAAACTGGAAAAAGCCGGTATGCATATATTTCCCGCTCGCTAGGTACTAGAGAAATGTATTGAGCAACAAGTCCCCTTTGTATTAGGCCTTTGTTGACGTGACAAAAGCGTTTGATATAGTCAATAAGGATGATTTGCGAAAGGTGCTTGGTAAGCTTGGTTTTCAGCCGTGATTTGTGCACATGGTACGGGAATTTCCGCAGGATATATAAGCTCGAGTTGCAATCAATGCCCAGATCTCAAATGGAATATCTGTTGATAATAGCTTAAAGCAATGAAATGTTCAAGCTGTCTCCTTTACCTGCCTATTTTTGCGGCTCTTATAGGGTATGCATTTTCAAGTTGTGATGTAGTTATCCTACTACTGTTCGGATATCTGGAAAAAGTTTTAAGCTTAGGAGGTCTAATGCAAATCAAACAAGTTCCATGACTGATTAGCGAAATTCTTTATGCAGGCTTCTTGCTTACACTGAGTATGATATGCAAGTAATTATTGACAACTTTTCACAGGCTTGTGATATTTTCGGGTTCAAAATCAGATTAGGTGTGATTTTCACACGTATGCCTGGAGAGGAGTACGTTGAACCCAAATCTTGGTAAATTTAATTGGAGTTGATGTAGTAGGTATCTTTGTTTATTTTTGAAGTATTTTCTCCACATTTGGTTCGTTACGTGTCGTCTGCATTAAGAAGGCTTTTGTCGCGTTTGTGAAACTAGAGAGGAGGGTGTGGAATGATCGTGGAGTCATCGGTAACAAGAATGTAGATGTTAATATGGTGTGTGTTGTTACATTTCATTTCTGCTACAGAAACTTGAACAACCCACCAGAAACACATTAGGAGTCTTGAACATTTCCCTCTGAAGTGCTGAAGAAGAATTTTGAACATAAATGTCAAATTCACACACCGAACCAAGATGTGTTTGAAAAGCACTATGCCTGAGCCTTGAATCCATGATTATCACTGTACGATTTCGCTGAGTGGATCACCTCCTCCGTATAGATTACGATCGCCTGCAAAACCGACTATTCTTTGGAGAATACGAGATGTAACCATCCGCAACATGAGCTCAGATACGGCTACAAAGATCACCTCAAAAGCAATCTAGAGGATATTTATTTTATAAAGCAACTGCCGTTGGTCCCGCGTTGGCAAAACTGGCTGTGGTTGTCTTCATGTTAGAAGGATTGAGCGTGCAAGGCTTAAAAGAGCATTTAGGAAAGGAAACTAATAGAATTTGAAAAATTGGATCTATGGCCAGTCCTTCTTTAAAACTCAGAGTATGTGAACTGTCCAGTGTTCAGAAGTGAGCTGACAATACAGTGTGTTTTACATGCAGTAATGTATGCAGGTCTGTATCTGGACTGAAAACGCATATGTTTCTTAAGATTTTGACTTTTGTATGTCATGTATGTCGCCGTCATTGTACATGAGCTGCCGGCCTTCAAAGTCACTTGGGGACACATGAGAGGCTATTTGATGCAGAACATGAAACATGAGACGACAATCATATGTAGAGATGCTGTAATCATATATATATATATATATATATATATATATATATATATATATTCGATCCAAGAATGATTCTTAAAAGTAATGTTTTATTACAATTATATTCATTACAAGCACGCCATCCGGCGTTGCCTGGTGGTAAAATACGCATAAATATTATATTTTTATTTATCTAGAATTTTTATATATTATGAACAGATACACCCTAGGTCTTTAACGTAACGTTAAATTCTTAAAAAAAGGAGGGGGGAATAGAAACTGAAACACGCGCATATGAGTATTATGTTTTTTTCTAAACAGTTTACCTCTTGTTAGAATAAAAAATACTCGAGCTGAAATCGAAACCGAGTCATACTTAAGGAAGCTGTCATATTTAATGACCGCGCATGCGTAGTCGTGAAAAGTTAAAAAACATAAAATCCGGTGGCCTCGCATGTTCTAATTTTTAAATTTTGACGCCTTAGCAGCCCTTTTCTCGCATGATAACGGATTAAAATGTTTTTCACATACCTGAATATTCTATAAATTGAAATTCATGTCTATAGATAAAAAATTGGTTTAATATATAGGTTGAGAAGTATCCTCCTGCACATTCAACTTTTATAGATATATAGATTATATTTAATTCGTTATTTATACATTAAAATTAAAATTAAAATAATCCTTAAATATATATATATATATATATATATATATATTTATATATATAACACGTTAAGCATAGCACATATTATTACGCGTTCACGTAGTAGGAGTGTTTGCGTTTGCCCCTTTTTGAATAAAATACTAATCCCTATTAATCTCTACCTCTGATCATAATAATAGCTCATGACAAAATTTCGAACGAGTAAAATTCGAATAAGTAGACAGACTAAGACAATATATGCGAGATGCCTTTAATATGGTTCCAGACATTTTTGTACAGGCATTTAACATTATCGTAGATTTTTTAAAAGTCAGTTTGTTATTGCTATACTGAAGGTGAGATGCCTGACCAATTTTTATGATTTCACGTTCAAATCAGCAGCTACAGCATGAATTGGAATACACCCTATGTAAGCCTGATTGTCACAGTTGGAGAATTTTTAAAAAATACAATCTGGACGTGAAGACATTTAAGAAAAAAACCATATGCAATAAAATTATTTTTTAAAGTTGAAATGCCTTAGGTTGCTTTTGGGCCATCTTGCATGAATCGGGCAGTAGCTTTTAGGTGGCAAAAGATATTCAAGGGAATTAGAGAGTGTGTGAGCTATGCTGAGATGTGTGGAAAGAGTAAAGAGGTCAGAAAATCAGAAAATAATAATAATAAATTATTTCATGAATAATAAATTATTTCATAAATAATAAATTATTTCATAAATAATGTCTTTAAATACAAGAAGAGACAGTGTAATTCCAATGTTGGAACTGTACACACAATTATTCAAAAGGAATTGAAAATGCGGAAGATTTGCGTGAAGTTTGTACCAAGAGTGCGCAGAGAAAATCACAGACTATTTGATCAAGATGGGCATCAAGACAGTTTCTCATTCCTTTTGTAGTCTAGACATTGCTCCTCGTAACTTTTAGTTATAACCTAAGCTCAAATAAAACCTTAGAGGCTGTCGTTATGAGACAATTGAGACGATTAAATAGGCTGTGACGAGAGTCATTTACACATCTGCACACCAGGACTCCGATTGGTACCTTCCAAAAGTTGTTGGAACGGTAAAACAAGTGCATTACTTAAAAAGATTACTTACCAGAGGACTAAAATATTATGTGGGTTTTATCTAATACGTATTTTATTTTATTCAAACTACATTCAGCGCTTCTATCAAGGAACACCCCCCTAACGATATATATATATATATATATATATATATATATATATATATATATATATGCTAAGATGGCCGACCTGTTACAAGGTGGGGATGGAATTTCTTTTCCTCAAACAAACGCAATAGGTTTATCATGTAAAAATTAATTTTTTGGTTGATTACATAATATTAAGTAAAAGCATACGGATCGAACAATTTTGCGATATAAACACGTAACACGTCAGGTACTTTCTTATATATTTACATTTTCCTTTAGCGTAATTGACGTTAATAGAGAAACACACACACACACACACACATATATATATATATATATATATATATATATATATATATATATATATGTATATATATGTATGTGTGTGTCTGTGTGCTCCAAAAACATTCTTTTTGTGTATTGATATTCAGAGGGAATTCCTTTTCTATTTATTTAAAAAGAAAATACTTTGTTATATAAAAGTCGTGGAATTGAATTAATCTGCAAAAAATCGAGCTGATTTGAATATTTTTTAAACATTTATTCGCTATTCTTTTTTCTTTTTCGGTTTTCTCATAGGATGGTCATCTTTAGTTTACTATTTCCTGTAATTGTATTCATTCTGAACGACGGCATTACGAATATGCATGCATAACGTAATAGCTATTGGTTAATGTTTTTCTTTAGTAACGTCAATTACGCTAACGGAAAATGTAAATCGTAACCTAAACGTTTTTGTTACAATTCTCGATGTGGCGCACGAGTCATTTTTTTTTTTTTACTTTTAAAATTATTACTGTGTATTGGATTCAATATAGTATAATAGTATATATAAAATCAGCATAAATTAAAATATAATATTGAAGCGTACTTTACGACCAGGTTGCATGCTAGTCTCTCTCTCTCTCTCTCTCTATATATATATATATATATATATATACATATATATATATGTGTGTGTGTGTGTGTGTTTCTTTTCTTCGATAAAACATCTTTTACACAAAATACACACACATATTTGGAGTACACACACACACACATATTTATATTAACTATTATGAGGTTCTTGCCTATACATAAAAACGCTATTGCCATCCAAAATTGCTCTACTAAGGCCAGGAAGCACATTGCATACCTTTTCTATTCTCTTCTTTGTGCACTTTATTATTCTGGCGGAAGAGGGAAATAAAAGAAATTAGACGAATAAAACAATGGATTAAGAGGGAAAAATCTTAATTTTGTAATTTAGTACAGAGTTTGTTTGTTCAACCACACATTTTAGTTTACTTAACTTTCTTCATATTTCATTTGAACATTAATGTAGACATCTTAAACGATAATACTAAGCATAATGCTTTTTTTGTTATTTATTTCTATGTGCAATTTGTGAACGTTGGAATCGTGTGCAACGTCGGATAGAAGTGCTAGGTTAAAGTCACATGATTTCGTTAATTCTTCAAGCCTTGCAATGAAAGTTCTTATATTGAATTACGATTCCCCGACAGATAACACGTCTCATAAAATAACTAGGACGAAACTTTAAATGCAAAAGTAAAATTTTGAAACTTGTCGAGAAAAATCGAGTATGTAATTCAATGCTAAAAAAGATATTATGATGATTGCAGTGAATTCCACTTAGTAAAAACTCTGGATTTAAAATAATGATAACAGTTATGCTAAGTATTTTCATATCCTGATTTTTTACTTCGAGAATCGTGAGAGACGGCATTAAAAAGGTACAGAGTCCGGACGATTCATTGTTTCGTTTTGTTTTTTTTTAATTCACGATTAGTATATTTTTTCGAACATGATAACGTTTGAGCATAAAATATGCCGATAACTCATTTATTCGCATCTTTGGAAAGAACTGAAGAGAAAGTATGAAAACACTAACAAATATGGTAGAAAACGAAAACAATGTCAAAAAACAAACAAACAAAAAATACAGAGAAGTATACCAATGAGAACAATTTAAAAAAAGAGATGAAAACTTACTGAAATAAAAAAAAAATAAATGGATGAAACAGAAAATAGTAAAATAAAGTAGTAAATAATGGGGATAAAACAACAGAAGAAAAGAAGAAAATAGACAATCGTAAAAAATAAAAACGAGAAATAATAAAAACTAGCGGGATCTGTGGAAATTCCACAGTGTATATGTAATATATTGATGTTGGCATTTTTGTAGATGTTAAACGTAAATGGAGACACCCTGATATTATTGTAGTTCTTTTGTGTAAACTGCAAAGGTATATAACTAAGCGAGCAGGGGGCTTGGCATAGCCTGATCGTAAAATATACTTAAATATAATATTTTAATTTATGCAGATTTCGTATATATCACCCCCCCCGCCAGATATATAATAATATGAAGTTCTGCTCCAAACAGGTAAACTGCATAAGCACGTGTTAAAAAAACAATATAAGTTCTATAATTGAATATTTCCCGCCGAAAAAAGAACGAAAAAAACCCCGAAAGTCTCCCTCCCCTAAAAAAAGTGATTATAAAGTGAGTGCATTTTATCATATCTTAGAAACTATTTGTTTCTTGGAAATTTATAAAAGTTAGTGGTAATTTTAAATGATTTTCCGAGGGTGGAAAGAATCCCCTCCCCCCGAAAAAATGGGTGCTCATTTTACGTTAAATTAATATAGAAAAGTGATCCGCCACTTTTTAAAGACTAACATTTCTTCATATCTTGTGTCGTAATTTTAAACGTTATTTTCGTTTTCAGCGACCTCGAAAACCTATAAGAGTGGTAATTTTAAAGGAATTTTTGACGGTGGAGTAATTCTTCACATTTACCGATAACAGATATGCATCTTGGCTTTTGTTTACATGTAATTGTAGTAGTAGCAATAATACATCAGCGTCTCCCTCTCTTTCTCTCTCCCTTTCTCTCTCTCTCTCCCTTAATAAACAAATGTAAAAAAATAAACAATGAAAAAATAAAAAAACAAAATCAAATAACTGCCAAATTTTTGTCCCCCACCGACTGAGAGATTTGTTATCGTTTTTTTACTACGGAATAACTTAAAATCAATTATTTCTTAACAACTTTTGAAACATTAAACCCTAATCTTTATAGAATTAAAAAATATAGCGGTGAGAACACGCTATTCAGATGCAACCAGGAGCGTTCGTAAATGTGTATTCCGAAATTAAATGTCTATTCCAGAATTAAATCTCAACCTATCAAATTTGCCGGAAAGCGTGACACACACAAGAACACACACGCTATTGTATTAATATATAGCTAATAAAGAAGGCAAAAAAGAAACACTAAAAATGAGAACAGTAGTCCGAATAATTCTAATAGTATAGATGATCTAAAAAAGCCATAAATATAAAAGAAAAAAATAAAGAAAATTGTAGTTCTCATATGTAAACCATCTACTTCTTGGCTTGATAAGAATCATTATACCGACTTTGGCATGAACTTTCTCTGTCTTACGGTTACCACTATTATGTGAATTTATTTTTACTTTATTTAAATTCATTTTTTATTTCTTTGTTTATTCGGTTTTGATTTACAAATGTTTTATTTTTCAAATATTGCATAATAATACGCATCTTTTTAGCTCTATCTTTTTCTGATACCATTTCTTAAAATGTCGTCCCATACGTATTTGTTGGGCGAAGCTTTTATATGACATTTTAACTCTGGTAAGTTATTCATAGCTAAAGAAATTTGTATGCGTGCGTGTTTTTTTTTTGTTTTTTGTCTTTTTTGTAAAAAATAATATTTTGTGTACATATATTTTGTAAATTAGTATATATATATATATATATATATATATATAGAGAGAGAGAGAGAGAGAGAGAGCGAGAGAGAGAGAGAGAGAGAGACTATTAGTTGGCGTCCGGCATTGCCCGGTCCTAAAATATAATTAAACATGATATTTTAATTCATGCAGACTTTGTATTTACCATGTACCCTCAATAAGTTTCCAGACTTTCTTGTACAACTCTTAAAAATTGTCGTAGCCTCTTGAAAATTGCCATACATCTGATGATATGACTGGTCATTTTTTATGCTTTCAGGTTCAAATGATCAGCTACAGCAGGAATTGGAATAAAGTGTATTTAAGCCTGATTTTCATATCTGGTAAATTAAAAAAAATATGTAGTCTGGACGTGAAGACAATTTAGAAGAACGATATGTTATAAAATTCTGTTTTAAACATAGAAAAATAAAACACGAACATACGGAATGCTTCAGACTGCTTTTGGAATATCTTTCATAAATCGATCATCAGTTTGGAGTGGCATGAGAGATTCAAGAAGGCAGAGAGTCTATGCAGAATGATGAATAGAGTGGGAGAAAGGAAGTCAGAATACTAGAGTTACTGGGCCAAATCAAGAATTTCATTGATGAGGATTGTCGTGTGTCTATATAGAAAACACGTGTACTGTTTGATATTAGTGTAAGAGCTGTACACACAATTATTCACGAGGAACTGAAGGCGTGAAACACATGAACGAAGTCTCAAAAGTGTTCAGGGAAGATCAGAAAAGAAATACGTTGTCATGACAGCAGAGAGATGTTCGAACTGAGGAATTCAGATCCTGCAGTTCTTGATGCTTTGGTGAGCTGCGATGAATTCTGGATTTACCACTTTGACCCAGAAGCCAAGAGACGGAGAACTCAGTGGAAGATCGAAAAAACAGAGCAAATCCACTTAGAAATATATGGTGATCTCTTTTTTGACAGCACTGGCATGGTCTACTTGGATTGAGTATTTCCTAGACAGACAGTCAACAAAGATTACTATGTGTGTCCAGGAAGAGATTCCGTCGGAAGAGGCCAGCGCTCTTCAAATCGTGTCTGTGGCAATTCTATCAGGATAATATCACAGACTATTTGATGAAATTGACATCAAAACAGTTCTTCACCCTCCCTAATACCCACACCTTGTTCCCTGGTACTTTTGGTTATTTCTTAAAAATCTTAGAGCCCGCCGTTATGAGACAATTACCGAAATGAAATAGGCTGTGACGAGAATCATTAACACAGAATCACACAGAACGGCTTCCATAGGGCATTCCAGAAGTTGTTGGAACTGCACAAGCGTATTGCAGTAAGAGGAGATTTCTTCAAAGCGGACTAGAATTTTATGTGTGTAATATCAATAAAAGCGCTGATGCGAAAAACTCTTGAAATTTATGTAAGACACCTCGTAAGGATAATATTTTATTCATTATTATATTATACCATATATATAGTACAGATTTCAAAAGTTAAAAATATTTGATTTTTGTTCTATCAGCTAGAATCAAAACAAAAACACATAGCGCTCCAGCATTTGTCGTTATCGTTTAAGTAATCTTCACATAGGTAAAAGAAAAACTCACTTAAACGTAAAATACATATATTTGCTCATATGTGCAAATAACATGCTTTGTTGACACAAGTCTACTAACATACATTTTTTTTATTTTGACCATTTAGCAGCTATTTTACCAGCTAAAAACTCATAAAAATGCCAACAAAAATGCAACAACATGACCCGCCTTGCAACTTTGTATTTGGGGAGATTCTTTTTGAAAAAAATAGGCACAAACTGACAGCGAAAATGAGTTTTTTGCCCGGGTGTTTAGAGGTGTGTGTGCTTGGGCGGTGGGGGGTAATCAAAACACAAGAATAAGCGAAGTAAAAACTTTAAAAAATCGAAAAAAACCTAACGTCAGGTAATCGGGTGGGTGGGGTAATCAAAACATAAGAATAAGCGAAGTAAAAACTTTAAAAAATCGAAAAAACCTAACGTCAGGTAAACGGGTGGATGGGGTAATCAAAACATAAGAATAAGCGAAGTAAATATTTTTAAATATTAAATAAAAATTAAATATTATATAAAAAAAAGTTAAAACTTAAAAAAATCGAAAAATAACTAACGTAAGGCAACCGAACGATGTAAAAATCGGAAAAAATCAAAAACAAAAAAGAAAACAGAAAAACGGACGTTAAAACTACTTTAAAAAATCTGAAAATTAAAAACCAAAATAATAAAAAAAACCAACACGTGAAAAATGGCTTAAATAAGCCTGTTTCAAAATTAAAATTAAAAACATCGGTGGGTACCCGGCGTTGCCCGGGGTGTTTTTGGGTGTGTGTGGTCGGTTGGGGGTGGTGGTGTTAATGAAAACCTAAGAATAAGCGAAGTTAAAAAAAAACAGAAAAACAAACGTTACGTGAAAAATGGCTTAAATAACCCTGCTTCAATATTAAAATTTAAAAAATCGAAAAAAAGACATCTCACACCACGATTCAAACCCAAAACCTTGAGGTAATGACCCAGTGATCTAACCAACTGACCTAAGACGATGTAGACGAAATTAGGTCATTTTTTAAGTCTTTAAATTAAATCAGGTTACGACGTTGTATGACGCATGCGTAGAAGCGACATCGTGATGAGAGGACAGTTTTTGCTGACCCCCCCCCCTGTAGAGTAGTGCTCATTTAAGGGTGAAACAATTAACGTTTTTGGCCAATTTTTCGATTTTTGTCGGGCAAAGGATGGGGCTTTCATATGAGACCAAATTTGTGAATTTTTGTTCTGTCTATCGAAAGTTTTTAGCAGACATACAAACACACACACATGCATATATATATATATACATTTTCGCTTTTGTATATGTAGATAAACGATTGCTCCGATTATATCCATGAAAATGATTAATAGAAAAAAGGAACTAAATACGAATATACTTTTGACGGATAATTTTTTAACATCGGAAGAGCTGAACTATTTAAAAATAACAATTTATTAAACCAAAATATAACACGTTCTTTAAGCTTTTAAATATATTTTTGAAAATTGTCATTCCGTCAAGATTTAGCGTGTGAATTTCTTAACTTTCAACAGCATATCGCCACGAGACACGCTGACGTTCAAACACAAACTCTATAATCACCGGTCAATATGGCTAAAAAAGAAAACAATAATGCCTATATACTTTCCACAAATACTTTTCACATCAAAATATTTCATGACAAAATAATGTCGTATATTTCTGCATGCTTTATTATTATTATTTTAATGGAAGATGTTCGAACGAATTCATAGCACTTGTGTCCCTTTAACGTAAATATTACCGACTAAGTTGAAAAGCAGCGAAATCACACTCATTCATTGTCGAAGTCCGGAGTTACTGTAAAATCTTCTACTCTAGTGTTTTCTTCCCTCGAACTACTAGACTTTGAAATTCCTCTCTTACTTGCTCTCCAGGCTGTACTAACATGCAGAAATTAAAATGTAATATGAACAAACATCTCATTGTTAAACTTCCTGCTAAGGGCTATTCGAAATTCTGGTCTTTATTTCGTAGCAAATGAGTTTTTTATGGGGAGTGAGTTAGAATAAAGAATAATTTAAAAAAAAACGTTTTCTGGTCTTCATATGTATCCTATTAAATGCTAATTGTGCATAAAGATGCTGAATTCTCTGTACATATCACAACAAAAATCAACAGAAAATATCAGCGAGATCTCCTAGTAGTTACCAAAACAAATGGAACTTAAATAGTAATCCCTGTTTATCTCTAACTATGCATTTAACGGTTACAATAATACTTACTTAAGGACACCTTATTATGACAAATGTTTATACAAAATTTTAGCCAAATCAGACCAATAGATTCACAGTAAAGTAGAATGCATAGAAGAACAAACAA
Organism: Euprymna scolopes; assembly: GCF_053919585.1. Classification (NCBI taxonomy): domain Eukaryota; kingdom Metazoa; phylum Mollusca; class Cephalopoda; order Sepiida; family Sepiolidae; genus Euprymna; species Euprymna scolopes. The sequence continues at coordinate 102,698,942 of NC_136485.1, forward strand.
ACAGCAGATAAACTAAGGCAAATTTAATACTAAATTTTAAAATTTCTAAAAAATTCGAAAATATTGAAATTGTCACGACGGGCTACTGCATCTCTTGCCTTTTACACAAAACTAATAGAATCTAGATATAGCTTACGTTACTAATCCTTACTCATAGCAATTGCCTTCCCAAATATATGATATATACATTACCTTAAAAATTTATTCTGGAAATATATGTTTATTTACGCACTCATAGCTTAATATGGGTAAAACTATTAACAGAGTGATCAGAGAGACACAATGACAGGGAGGGAGAAAGAGAAACATAATTTTTGTGCCAATGTGTGAATTTTTGTCTGAAAGATGACGACTAAGAGAAAAGTCAGAATTTGTCGGAAGAATCTAGACAGATTATTCGTACGAGGTTGACTGTATGAAAATCTATCGAAAATAAAAGTAAATACAGCAAATACAAGAAATGAAAACAAAAATAAATCCCAAATAAGAAAAAAAAACAAAGAAAACAATAAGCAAAAATAAATCGTCGTCTGAAATCCATTAATTCTTAACCTGCTTGTACATTATTTAAAAGAGTTTCTTTAGAACGATCGCCATTTTCAATCCGCCTCTACAGGTCTCTAGACGTCCTCTAATATTTAGTAACCCGTAAAGTAATTCTACCGCTTGAAATCTATCATTTTTACTTGTTGATGCTTATGTTTTGGCATCTACATTTTTATTTCATATACTTTCATTACTTTTATTGACGACGTGTCGACAAATTTGATGTATTTAAGCCAAGCATTTGATTTTTCCTGCTTCTGACATATCTATTAAAACTGATAATGTTTCTATCCTTCACAGTTTAAAAAACACACGCTGAGCATATAGAAAAGAATGAGAGGTGACACTCGGATGTCCACCAAATTAAAACCAACTACATGCAACAACAATGGCTTTACAGTGAATATAGGAAACAACCCAGCGACAACATCAGCGCTTTAAAACCAGTCGAAAAATGCTACGACTGTAGCAGTTCAGATTACATACACGGTCAAAAAATACCCAGCTTTTGGGAGGAAATGTAATTACTGTGGAATAATGAATCACTTGGAAAAACATGCTTGAAAAAAAAAACAACAGTAAAAGAAAAGCAAACATGGCAAACGGCCACGACTACGTCCAACCCATATCAGAGAAACCGAAAGCCGACAGCCAGGCGTGGGTAGAATTCGTCAGTTTAGCAGGGAACTAAATCATCCACATCGTCGACGTACTAATCAGAATATCGATAGATTCTGGAGCAGACATCAACCTCATCAACAGCAGAATATCTAAAGCTACCCTTAAATTTCGGTCAAAATTAACATTAAAAGAAAGAAATGTAACACTAAAAGCTTATAGCAATACCACTAAAGGAGGAATTTTTGCAACGCAAACAAATGATCCCAAAAACATAACCAACAAAATATTCGTTACAAAGGCATACCAAGGTAGTAACATATTAAATAAACGTGCCACCCTCAAACTAGAGTTTATTACCACACCCCAAATGAAATAACTTACTAAAAAAATATCCCAAAATTAAAAAAATAAAACTCAAAAACACCTACCACTATTAGAAGGATTAGGAAGGATGAAACATTAGAATAGACGATAACGTTACACCGGAAGCACAACCACCAAGACGGACACCATTTTATATTCAACAAGCAGTAAGAGGAAAAATTGGGGAATTGCAAGAGAATGAGAACTAAACGAGCGAAAGAATACACTCCGTGGGGTTCAGTATTAGTAGCAGTTCTAAACCCAAACGGAGAAATTACAAAATGTGCCGACCTCCGCTTGGCAAACAAAGCAATGAAACGCACTCGCTGTCAAATACCAACATTTGAACAGCTACGGAGTGAAATCGCAATCTGAACTCCTAATATCACCAAATAAAACTGGGATCTACAGGTAAAAGGTGCTGGTTATGGGTATTACATCTGCAGCCAAAGAAGGGCGGCGATTGCTTCAACAAATCCCCCAGAAAATTCCAAAAACACTATCAATAATTCGCCCTACTCTTTATCTGTGCCTAAACATAAACGTAGATTCCATGAACAAAGCTTTTTTATTAGAACTGCACGTCTGTGGAATTATCTTCCGTTTTCCTGCTTTCCGGCTGACTTCAATATGGTTGTCTTCAAGTCTAACGTAAATAAGTTCTTGATGAGCCGTTCCATATAAGCTAACAAATTTATCGAAATTTCATTACTAATGATTACTATATTGTCCAATTTTTACTGTACACTCTTTAACCCTTATCCTTGAGTGGCCTTTTTGCCTTGATAATGTGGTGATGCCTGTGTAAAAAAAATCGACCCGACAGCATTCTAATCTGGGGCAAAGACACAAAAGAACATAACAAAACTCTGGATACATTGTAGCAGATATAAAAAGAAAACAACCGTATAATCGCACAGCAAAAGCACATATTCCATAGTAAAGAAACCGAGTTATATGGGTTTATGGCGTTTAACAAATGGAAAATACTAACTGACTCTAAAATAGATGTCCAGGATATACGCAGCTTCTTATATCTAATAAATTATCTGGGAAAATTTATTTATCGACTGGCAACACTAAGTGAACCATTAAAAAAGTTGATACGGACAAACACGGATTTGGCGTGAGCGAAGAAAGAAGAATCTTTCTTCCTTAAGCTGAAGAATATAATGATCCAAAGCAAATCGCTTATGCATTTTGATCCCAATCTAGAAACATCTGTCTTAGTGAATGTCAGTCCCGTAGGACTAGGAGCAATACTCTGCCAAAACAAAAAGTATACTTACCCTCATCAGCTACGCATCGAGAATTCTAACGGAAGGCGGACGCCATTACTGCCAACTAGAAAAGAAAGCCATAGCAATCGTATGGGTTTGCGAAAAATTCTATTTATACCTCTATGGAATAAAAATTTCTTATAATGACCAACCATCAAGCCTTAACGACTATTTTTAATTTCAAGTGTAACCCCTTAGCGCGAATTTTGTGCTTGGTCATACATGTGCAACAATGCGATTATACCATAAAATATATTAATGGTATAAAACACCCGCAGGCATACTCTCTCAGCAACCAATGAAGTATCAAAACACAGTCTCACACGTAGAAGAGATTGCGTAAGTTTTATATAAACCGTTTTGACCAACACCGTGCATTACTCTATTACTATATCAGAAATAATGGAGGAATCTCAACGGGATCCAATTACAAGAAAACGACTGAAACAGTAAGTTTACAGAACTTTATAAACATGTGAAAAATGAATTGAAAACTAAACGGGACTTAGTTATGCGTGGAACCAGAATCATTATACCAGAAAACCTTCAGAAGCGAATCCTGAAGCTGGTATATGAAACACACCTGAGTATAATAGAAAACAAAAGAGCTGTTTAAAACTAAAGCACCATGTCCTAATATAGACAATGGCATAGAGGCCACTAAACACCGATGTATTCCGTGCACAACCCTTGGCCCTATGAGGAGCAACTGTCCAGTACATATGGCTGAAATGAAAGCTCCACTGGGAAATTCTCCACGTTGACATATGTGAACTTTTATCTAGCGGGGATTACGTAATTGGAATGGTTGCTGCAAGATACATTAGGACCTGTACAATTGTATCAACGATTCAAATCTGTTTTTAGAAACAACCATGGTTTCAGAAAATGTACCCCCATACTGTGGAATTGTCCTCCGTTTTCCTGCTTTCCTGCTGACTACAATATGGTTGTCTTCAAGTCTAACGTAAACAAGTTCTTGATGAGCCGTTCCATATAAGTTAACAAATTTACCGAATTGATTACTATATTGACCAATTTCTACTGTACACTCTTTAACCCTTATACTTGAGTGGCCTCTTGGCCTTGATAATGTGGTGATGCCTGTGTAAAATAAATATCCTCGGAATTTGAGCAATTCTGTAAAGAATATGGTATTATATTAAACACCGAAAGATAACAACTTATCATCGCTTAGCTAATGGAAAAATCGAGCGATTCTTTGGAACCATGTTGAAGCTATTTGGGCTTTGAATATTGAAGAAAATGACCGGAGAAAACATATACGACATTCTCTGATGTATTTCCGAAATAGGCTCCTTACATTTCGTTAGAAACTTAACGACCCTTAAAAATCTTAAAATATTGAACTTTTAGCATTAAAAAAATTGCAGAATTTGATAGACGAGTGTCTAATCAATAAGACTCTGCTAATAATATTGAAAAAAAAAAAAGAAAACGAAAGAAAAAACGAAAAGAAAGTCTCTCAACTATACGGGAAATTAGTCTGTTTTGTGTTTCGCTTGATTTATTTCAATAAAAAGTACCGATTTACTAGAACAAAACAAATGATAAATATTTAAATTCTTGTCAATTTCAACAATGAACAATGTCATATACCTACTTCGCATGTCACAGTTAGTTAAGTCTTCTATGATATAAGGAAAAAAATGATTTCGGCTATGTTCGTTTTGTCACATGACATGTGACGTAAACACAAGAGAAATAGCTAAAATTTCTAATTTCTTCGAAACCTATTTCCTTTAATTAATTTCTATCTGATTTTTTCTACCTATAGTACATTTGTATATATTTTTTTTTGTTGAAAAAGGTATTTAAAGCCAGTAATTCTTGGGGAGACGCCAAATAAATACTAAATTTATACCAAGTAAGAGTTTACTAAACTACCATAGCACGATAAGCGCAATATAATCTTTGGTTAGCACAATGTAAATTCATTAAATATAATTAACGGATAAATGATTGAAATGAGTAAGGAAGGTAATATTTTTTAATGTTTGCCTCATAGCCTTATACTGGATTTGGAACGAGCGTAAAATAATAATAAGGAAATATCTTATATTAAGAGTGAAAACAGTTAAATTAAGCACAGCTGTTCTTAATAAAATTGTAATAATAATGTTTAAATGACTATTAAATGTTTTACTTATACTTATAAATTGAAATAAGCAAAGCTTAATCACGAATAATTAAGCTTCGTGTTGAAAACCCAAATATACTCATTGAAGATCAAACCATTGTTAATATCATTTTAGGCAATAAATTGTAATAAATAAAAATATCATAGGATATATTTTTTAGTGTTAATATAAACAATATTAAAACGTTATATTAATAAGCAAAATCAGGTGTGATTAGCGGCTCCATTAAAGAAAATATGATTTTAATATGATAACCCACGATTTAACTACTCTTCGGCTTTTTTTCGAATTTATGTGGCCAGGCACAATCATTTGTATGTTCTTATTAACATTAAAACGTCCCTAATTTTCTTGATGGGTCAGTGTGGAAAATATTCACAGTTAACAAAATGGTTTATGCTTAACAAAGTGGACGTTTAGTTATGTTGAAAGAATATAATGGTAAGAGGAATATCTTGAAATTTGGAATAGAGCTCTTTGTCATCTTGTTCTCTCACGATCCTTATAATCCTAATAAGCCCATAACTTTGAATTTGATGGATATCAACGCTTAGTTCGCTATACTTTTATAATAAATTTTATACCAAATTACAGCCAGGTCAATTCAGTTATTTCCGATAAAATACTGCAACGACAAACAGATTAAGAGAAATCTCACTATATGTGCGTGTGTCTGTCTTTCCGCTATATATATATATATATATATATATATATATATATATATATATATATATATATATAAAGAGAAAGTGCTGGTTGTAATTTAGATATATGATAAGCTCGATAGGTAAATATCCTAGAGCTAATTCAATTAACTATATATATATATATATATATATATATATATATATATATATATATATATATATATACTAACTGTACCCTGCCATGCGTTGCAGTGGCTCAATTTGGTGTAATGTAAAAATTTCATAAAAGGAAACAATTGCATGTTTCTTATATTCTGAGTACAGCAATCCACTCCAAAAAGTAAAAAAGAAGGCGAAAATGAAAAAAAATGGTACTCTCGCAAAATTTGATCTGGATCCTCGGGAGTTTCTGTCAATCATTCATGGTTTGGACTCGACCAACAATCAGTGGATGAAGCCGAACGTAGCAAAAATGTTGAAGCGCTAAATGTTTTTGTTGTTGTTGTTGTTTTCTGTATACAAAAATGTGAGTTAGTAATTAATATTTGGTTGAAGGGGGGGGTTACTATACACTGATTCGAAAATTTGTCCCAAAATAAATAAATGAAAGCAAAGGTAAGGTAAGTTACGTTTCTACCTAACTGGATAATTGTTTAGTGTTTTTATGTAATGTAAAATGTTTAATCGGCTCGAAAAACAGAAATGGTCGCAGACTCTCTTGAATACGTTAAGTTTAGGAAAATAAGTTGAAAACTAAACACTATACAAAACAGTGTCTGAAACCCCACAAATATATGTTACCATGACATAGGCTAGCATAATCGGTGGGTTTCTGACAGTATTTTGTATAGTTTTTTTAGTTTTAACTCACTTTCTCTAACTTAAAGTAATCAACAGTGTCCGCCACCATTTGTAGCTTTCAAATACACCGATAAACACTGTTTTTCATGCCGACTAAACGTTACATTAAATGAAAAGGGTTCATATTACTAAACACAGATACAAAAAAGTTGTCAAAAATAAATATATAACAAATAAATGTTATCAAAGACAAGAAAAGTAAATGTTCTACCTAACTGGATAAGATTTTAGTGTTTTTATGTAATGTATAATCGGTTCAAAAACATTCAATGTTTATCGGTATATCTGAAAAATACAAATGGCGGCATACTGTATCGAACACGTTAAGTTTGGGGAAATTTTGGGAAAATGAGTTTAAACTAAAAAACTATACAAAATACTGTTAGGAACTCACTCAATATATGTTATCATGACGTAGGCTGGCATATAATCGGTGGTTTTAAACTTTTGCTCGATACAGGTGACGACTTTTAAAAGTCCCTTTTAGTGATTACCTGGTTTGAGGATATTTGTACAACTAAACGGCAAATCTGCTCCAAAAAATCCGGTATTATTTTACTTTAAAGCCCGTTTCACGTCCGTATATAACGAAATATTTTATTGTAGATTTTGGTGTGCTAAAAACGAATCTGCAAACCGTTTCCGTAGCAAAAAGAAAGTTTTCATGATATTCATGAAATTACTTTTTCGAAAAGTGGGTGATCACTTTTCAATGTAAATTTAACTTAGAATGAGCACCCACTTCCTGGCCACCTGAGAGGGGCATTTTTTCTGTGTGTTTCTTGGCTAAAAAGTTTTTTGTTTGATTTCTTTTGTTTGGTAATAATCCCTGAACTCTGGGACTATTTTCCATTTCACAGCCGTAGCCTTCGTTTACGCTATGCGTGAGTATAAATGAAAGCTGTTTAACCAATAAACATGGGGAAAATCCCCCCCCTCTCTCAGGTGGCTAGAAAGTGGGTGCTCATTTTAAGTTAAATTTACATGGAAAAGTGATCGCCCACTTTTCGAAAAAGTAATTTCTTCATATCATAAAAACTATTTTTTTGCAACGGAAACAGTTTGCAGATTCGTTTTTAGCACACCGAAGTCTACAAATTTTTTTTTTTGTTATATACGAACGTGAGACGCACGGCCCTTAATGGAAAATTATATAAAAAATCCGGGGGAAAATAGTTTTCAATAAAAACAGCAAATGAATTCGATAGAAAAAAAATGGATGCTATTTTTTTTCTTTTTTCTGTGTGTTTCTTGGCTAAAACGTTTTTTGTTTGATTTCTTTTGCATGGTAATAACCCCTGAACTCTGGGACTATTTTCCATTTCACAGACGTAGCCTTTGTTTATGCTACGCGTGAGCATAAACGAAACCTGTTAAATATGCACTCGCGTACAAACTGCCTTGTCAAAAACTTTTAAGCCAATAAACACGAAACTAAATGCCCCTTCCCTGGGTGGCCAGAAAGTGGGTGCTCATTTTAAGTTAAATTTACATGGAAACGTGATCATCGACTGTTCGAAAAAAAAATTCTTCATATCATGAAAACTATTTTGGTACTCATTGGTCGTTGATTTCCATGGTGACCCGCAGAATTATTTAATGGTCGTTCCCTTAGTCCCCCCCTAGTCAAGGCTACGTAACATTTTTTATTTATTTACTTACGTGGCGGAGTTATACAACCATCACCCCCATGCGAATTTCTATACTGATAGGTTTTTTGAAATTTTTTCACTGGATTATTATTGATTGAACACTAACCAGATTATGAAATAAAATTGAAAAAAAAAAAATTATTTCAATATTTGAAAGGGGTAATCACTTTTTAGTTACTACGTTCTGGTAAATCGGTCACCCATTTTTTTGGCTAAATACGGAAGTGCCTTCGGGAGATATAAAATGGTCGCATGTTGACGAAGCAATGTATCGGGAGGCGTACGGGATGGAAAATTATTGGTAAATTTTTAGATTAGGTCCACCTCCTCAATTTTCTTTTAAATGACGACTTGTAATGGTTTTCGACTATGCTGAATACGAAAATCGCATTGAAATTTTGCAGAAATAAGTAGTTATCAAGATATAAAAAGTTGTATTATGCATTGTAATCTTTGGCGGCCATCTTTTTTACGCGCGTGCATTTATTTATGGCGCGTGCGCGCGTAAAAAGATGGCCGCCAAAGAATACAATGCATAATATAACTTTTTATATCTTGATAACTATTGATTTTCGCAAAATTTCAATGCGATTTCCGTATTCAGCATACTCGAAAACCTATAAATGTCGTCATTTAAAGGAAAATTGTGGAGGTGGACCTAATCTAAAAAAATACCAAATTATTAAACATTTCGGTACTCATGCAGAGAGTGATCCGTGCTGAAATAATAATGTTATTAGTTTAAGCCATTCTTAACATGGGGAAGGGAGGGTGTTTTGTACCTATTCTGTACTTTAACCTTACAATTGAATAAAAAAAACATATCATAAAACTTTAATTAAACGTGGAAATACGATTTAAAAAATAGCGCGGATCACTCTCTGCATTAGCACCAACATTTCTCCAGCATGTTAGTGAAATTTATTATACTTTAAAAAATTAAAAAAAAAAAAGTTTTGAAAAAAAAACCCTCACCTTTGATAAAAACAAATTATTTTAAAAAAAACAAAAAAACACCCACAAACTGACTTTTAACAAAATAAGTAAAAAAAAAAAAAATTTAAAAACCTGAAACTTTTTATTTTCATAAAAACAATAAAAAAGTCATGTTCAATCTATTTTTTTCTTTGAGAAACAAATATATTTCTGACTTACAAATGCGGTAGAGACTCATATTATTTTTACTTTCTATGGGTTTGATATACCGCGTTTTTATTAGTTACAAAATAAGTGACTGATTTATCAGAACGTTGTAACTAAAAAGTGAGCACTAATTTCAAATGTCGAAATAATGATTTCTTTTTTAAATGTTCTTTTTTTTTAATAATCTGTTTAATTAGTGTCAAATCAATAATATTCCAGTGAAAAAAAATTCCAAAAACCTATAAATATAGAGATTACGCATGGGAGTACAACTACGGCACTTTCGCACTTACTTTTACAAAGATTATTTACGTTAACTCTTTTCATAAATAATTAAAAAAAAATTACTAAACCATTTATTGATAATTTATCACGCGTGCAAACATTTATTTATTTATTTACGTGGGCTTAACTCTTTTCATGAATAAGAAAAGTTTTACTCTTTAAGAATAATAAAAGAAAAAAAATGCCGAGAGTGATCCGCGCTATTTTTTACATCGTATTTCTAAATTAAAGTTTTACAATATGTTTTTTTATTCAGTTGTAAGGTTAAAGTACAGAATAGGTACAAAACACCCTCCCCTCCCCATGTTAAGAATGGATTTTTAAATAAGAACGTTATTATTTCAGCACGGATCACTCTCTGCATGAGTATCATAAAAAAATTAATACAAATAATACTTATCTCAATAAGTGAAAGGCTCATTTCTACCGGAAATGAAATCGGGACAATCTCGCAGTTACGAAAAATATTTTCATTTATAATTTAATATTTTTATAATTCGCAATGTTAAATTATTTTAATAACATGCAAACATTCTTTGACTTTAAAAATAGATTTTCTGAAAATTTCAATTAAATTGGTAACGTAGAAATATGGTTTTATTCACTTCTAACAAACCAAAAATTACATTTTTATATTTTTATATATATAGATATATATGTATATGTATATATATATATATATATATATATATATATATATAAATATATATATATATAAATATATATATATGTGTGTGGGGGGTTAAGTATCAAAAAGCATTGGGTTTCCAATTAAGCTGACTGGGAGCAAAGTACAAAATACACAATAGGAAAGCAACACGCGCAATTGTTTTTATAAACAAGCAAATGAATAAACTCATTAAAAGCTATTGTATTTCTATATCGAATCACGTCTGCAGGCGAAGCTGAGAAGAGAATCTAGTTTAACATAATGGATGAAATTTAAATCTTCCTAAAAATGAAAGTTAGTCTTGTAACATTTATTAATACTTTATTCATTTTTTATCTAATACTTAAAGAATTAAAATGATGCAGTTATGTATTAACAATTATATGATAATTTCCAATTCATTACGGAAACAACTAATATATTTATAATATTTATTTTGTTTGATTAAATACATGATTGAAAGTGACATTAAAATCAATGGATAATTATAAGACTAGAATATCTATCTATTTATTTTCTATCCTCCTCCTCTCTCTCTCTTTCTCTCTCTCTCTCTCTCTCTCTCTCTATATATATATATATATATATATATATATATATATATATATATATATATATGATAGAGTTATCAGGCCGTTAAAAGCTTGATTATTTATAATTTATAGCCTAATAACTTAGCATTACTGATTTAATCCAAACTTCAATACAAATTGTGGTATTGTAGTGATTATTCCCATTTAATCCATTTTAATACCTTAATTTGTATCAAACAGATACAATAATACTTAGTTCTATGCATCTTCTCATACCAAAAGGTATTAAAAATTTTTACTTGGATCAGTCGGGTAATTTAAGAGAAAATATATTATGATAACAAATCCTTATTAATCCTCATTAGCCCCAAATTTGCATTCGACGGATATTATAACACGGTGTTCGCTACAATTTTATATGTGGAAAAAATTGAGTTGGATGAATGTTACTTACATCTGGCAGGTTCAGCGACGGGGGATATTGTGACCAACTTGAATGTCTGTTTACTTCGGATATTTATAGTCAGGATTGAGTAGGAGGGGGTGGGAGGTGATTACAACCTATATATTCAGGGTTGGTCTCTCTTTACCAGCTTTCAGTCTGTACTGTGTTACCATAGAGACCAGACCTTTAAGTCTACTCAGGAAGTTTAGGTAGTGTTGTTACCAGACCCCGTTGGGCGGGTCTCTTAAGGAGGATTTCTTTTTTGCAACGCCGATTGCTACCTGCCCCTTTTAAGCATCGCCTTTCAACCCTTTTTTTTTTACAAATTGCAAAAACGAAATTCTAAGAATTATCTTTTTTCGCTGACCTGTGACATAATTGATCAACTCGTTATTCAGCATGGAAGTTTCCAGGGAACGGATCCTTCAACTGATGACTGTACTGAAGATAAAGGTTGAGGAACGGTTGAAGCTGTGTCATAGAGATAGAGTGACATCGCACGCTTATGCCATCTGCCGCAAGGATATCTTGGAGTATATTCATGAAATGGAAGCATGCATCACTAAGCTGGAATTAGCTCAAGTTCCAGAGACGGATGTACTGGAAACAGAAGTTAGTTGGGCATCAAAACTCATGGAATACCATATAGAGTTGGGTGAATTGCATGATTCTTTGGCTGCACCTATTGCCAGTTCTTTCATGGATTGAACTCCTCATTCAACATCAGGAAGAATGTAAGCTTCCTTTGTAGTTAAACCTCCACAAATACAGATCGCCGGACCCACACTCGGTGGTTCTGAGATGGCTACTGATCGAATGAGTTTCCAGAATTTTTTGTCGAGATTTGAAAACTGTGTGGTTGGTATTGGATAACGACGCGGAACGTTTAAATTTCTTAAAATGCTCCCTTACAGACAGAGCCTTGAGGCTAATTAACTATCTCAGCTACACAGAGGCAAATTATCAACGTGCCCTTGCTTTACTGAAAAAAGAATATTTAGATATCGATGAGATCATTGATAAAATATTCGAAGACATACTTGATTATACACCAAGGAAGGAGATATCCTACTCGGATTTTGGCGAGTTTATTTCCAGGACTGCTTCCATCTTGGAGGAGCTAGGAAATGCTTATTCCTGCGAGTTTTCTGTGAATACTCCAGGTGGACCTCGTGTAATGGCGAAGATTCTGTTTTTGAAGTTTCCTAAGGAGCTAAAGGGGGAATGATTGGGCTGACGGGTATCCGCATACTATCCTTGTCTTCTATATTGGAGCTCACTGTGGAGGCAATTAAACGACTACAGGTCAAGGTCGGCACCTCTGCCAGTACTTCATTTGATAGTGGAAGGAGCTCTTCTCAGGGAGTGACAGGGAGACCCAAGACTACCTCATCATTCCATATAGGCACTAGTCACCAGACGTGACCTGGATATTCACGAAGCTTGCCCCCATTTTGTTTGCGACTTTCAGCAGGGGAAGGAAGTCTATTGCAATCAATTGCCTCCTGGACACAGGCAGTGGGAGGTCATATCTATCTGCTGATATACTGCATGGCTTAGTCTTACTAGAGACAATTGGAATGGATTGCCAGATTAGGTTATCCACCCTGCTCGGCGAATGTGATAGAAGTTTCAAAGAAGTTACTCTGGACACTTTGGGTTGTGGAAATCCAGTGACATTTCATGTTTTGGTAGCTGAGATGATCGATTTGTCCAACTAACAAATTTGGAACTCTTGTTAGATGCCTTGCGGGATGTTAAATGTTCCCTGGCCGGGAAATTTGAAACTGGGTCGGACTTCATACTAATCAAATGTATTATCGGTTTGGACCTCCTACATCAATTGGGGCCCTTTACACTTGTTCCTTGTCTGAAGGGATGGGCCTTCTCAACACCAGGAGGTGTTGTCCCATTTGGAACTGTGGACTCCTTCTTTGAGGATCAAACTCCCTAGGAGGTAGCACACCTCTCGTTTATCTCTACTAACGACCTGATAAAAAATAATATGTATCAGGACTACTTGGAAGTGTTCCGGCAACAGGAGCAAGATGGTATAACTGAGGAGATCTTTGTACCCGTCCACGAATTTCAGAATAATGTATGGATACTACATCGGCCAGTTGTTAAACATGACCCTACAGCTACGATCAAGATCCATCCTGTTTTCAATTGTAGCTTGAAGACTGGTAACGGAATGCCCCTTAATGAAGCCGCTTACTCTGGCATCCACCTCACCGGAGACATGCTAAATTTGTTGATGAGCTTCAGAGCTAATAACTACATTCTGTTGGCGGACATTCGAAAAGCATTCTTAATAATACGTCTCCGCCTGGAAGCCGACAAGAACTGATTCTGTTTGTTCATCAAGGACGGAAATCATCTTCGCTGTTTTAGATACTCTACGTTGATTTTTGGGTTCACTGCTAGCCCATTCATATTGGGGTGTATTCTTAAATTTCATGCAGCTCAGTATCCATTGGGAGATTGTCGGAAGATGATGGACACACGATTTTATGTGGACAACCTTGTTACAGCTGAAGCAGATTCGCACAAACTTGTCGAACTATATTCCCTTACAAAGAAACGTCTGCAGGAGGGTGGATTTATCATCCAGTCATGTAACACAAATGTTGACTCCCTCCGAGATAGGATGAAAAGTGATGGTACGCTAAGTGTACACGACAAGGAATGGGAGAGGGTATTTGGGTATCAATACAATCCCCTTTCAGAAAAAAATGCATGTGGCACCTATTCAGTGTGATTCTGGTGCCTCAACGAAGAGAATGATCCTTTCTGAAGCTTCTAAACTATTGGATCCACTGTCTCTCTGCCTCCCGGTTACAGTCCGAAGTCGTGTGTTTATTAGGACTATGTGGAAGAATCATTTTGGTTGAGATGATCCTCTTCCTCCTGAAATTTTGAGTGGTTGGAAAGAACTTTCTAAGGACCTGTCAGGGTTAAGTGATCTTAAATTTGATAGACAGGCCCTTGTTGCGGGACAACCTGGTTACCTGTACATCTTTTGTGATGCGTCTAAGGAGCCTATGGATTTGCAGCATGCGTGCTGCAAGGCTGCCGATCTCGCTTGGTATTCGCTAAGGTAAAGGTTGCCCCAATGAAGGAAAAAAACTCTGCCTGTGTTAGATCTAATGGCAGTTTATCTTGCACTAAAATGTCTGCCAACCATCCTGAATAATTGTGAGCAGTTTATTCCAGCTATATTGTGCGTGGCCACCAATGCCCAGGTAGTGTTGTCTTGGCTGTTGTCGCAATCTATGGCCAGCAAAAACATTTTTGTTAAAAACAGATTGAAGGACATTTTACTGATGAATCGCGAGTTGGAATCACGATATAGACTAAAGCCTATTTTTAAATATGTGGCCACGGCGGATAATCCTGCTGATATGATAACGAGAGGATTAACCTTTTCCCGTTTGCTGAGAGTCACCTCATTGGTCTACAAGTTTGTAGCTATTAAACTGGGGCGTGAATGGGAAAACAATTCCAAAGCCGCAGTTTATTTGCTGAAATTACTCCAGAGACAGGAATTTCCTGCAGAGATTGAGTATCTGACAGAACCTATGAGGAACCAGGAACCCATGCGAGTTCGTGCCTTGGATCTATTTCTGGATTCTGATGGACTAATCCGCTCAAGGGGAAGACTTGACCGATCTTCACATCTGGCGTATGAGGTAAACACCCCACTTTGCTTGGAAAACATCACGCAATTACAAAACTTATTGTTGTAGACTGTCATGTGAAATGTTCACATTTGGGAACCGGAGCAACCTTGGCTGAATTGAGGCAGAGCGGCTACTGGGTTCCACAAGGTAGACAAGCGGTAAATAAGGTATTGGCATCTTGTGCAAGATGTAAGTGATACAATTCCAGATCGGTGTTTCCCAATGCTGTGGCTAGTCTACCGGCTCCTCGTGCTGATTTTGAAGTACCTTACCAGCATACCGGCGTTGACTTCACTGGCCATGTCTGGGTGAAAGAGTGAAGCTCTGACAGAAAAATGTATTTGTTAGTTTTTACTTGCCTGAATGTGAGAGCCGTCCATATAGAGGTGGTTCCGGACATGAGCGTGCTGTCCTTCTTTCAAGTTCTAGCTCGCTTCACAAATCAATATGGGATTCCGAGGGCTATCTATAGCGATAACTCCAAAACTTTTATTGGAAGTGGGAAACTTTTGGCCGTATTTCTCTAATGAATGAATATCAAGATAAATTTGGATCGTGTGGCATGAGACTTAATACTATTCCCTTGTTTTCACCATGGTATGGAGAAACTTGGGAACGTTGCATCGAGACTATAAAAACCTGTCTATTTAAGGTCATACCAGGTGTCTTCAGACAATAATGCTACAGCTATCACTTCCAACATGTACTTGAAGCCCAACAAGAGCCCTGGATTATTGCTACAATTGGGACAGAGAGATCTTGCTACGACAGTGCCACCTTCCAGGGAGAGACTGATCAGAACCATGGAGCATAGGAACCAATGGTGTGCTGATTTCCATAAGTTGTGGTACAACGAATACCTTTTGGACCTAGCATGGAAATCTCTGGGGCATTCCCGATTGCGATCGGAGAATCGTCTTCAAAAGGGTGATATGGTTCTGGTTAAGAGCCCCTTAAAACTGAGACAATTTTGGATTTTGGAAACCATTGTGGATCTTATACAAGGCAATGATAATGTAGTTAGATCCGCCCGTGTCATGAGAGGAGATGGTCTTGTGGAAGTACACTTATTAAAACATCTGTATCCTCTAGAGCTGTCCGTGGCCCCTAATAATATGCCAGAACCAGAGGTCAACGATTCTATCGAACACACAGTGAATGAGCCAGTTGTTGATGGGGACGAAGAGCCATCGTGTTTATCTTCCGTTCCAGAAGACCCTGTCCGGTTATGTCCAATATGCACTGCTCCTCAATTAGATAAGGGCATGATTGGATGCGACTCATGTGATGAATGATATCATTTCCAATGTGTTGGCATAGATGAGGAACACCCAAGAAGACGGAAATGGTACTGCACTGAGTGTGCACCACAAAAACGACGTAGAGGAAGAACATGCCTGCTACCTGCCTAAAATTGTAATCAGCAATAGCATGTTGTAAGGGACAAGGAGGATACCATGTTCCTTATGAACAGTTGATTGGACATTGTTATTTTATTTCTTTTCTGAGCTTCAGTTTAATGATTTTTTCCCTTTAGATTTTTTTTCTTTTTCTTGTTGTTGTGAGTGTGTGAAAAAATTGAGTTGGATGAATGTTACTTACATCTGGCAGGTTCAGCGACGGGGGATATTGTGACCAACTTGAATGTCTGTTTACTTTGGATATTTATAGTCAGGATTGAGTAGGAGGGGTGGGAGGTGACTACAACCTATATATTCAGGGTTGGTCTCTCTCTACCAGCGTTCAGTCTGTACTGTGTTACCATAGAGACCAGACCTTTAAGTCTACTCAGGAAGTTTAGATAGTGTTGTTACCAGACCCCGTTGGGCGGGTCTCTTAAGGAGGATTTCTTTTTTGCGACCCCGATTGCTACCAGCACATTTTAAGCATCGCCCTTCAACCATTTATTTTTTTTACAAATAACAAATATTTATACCAAATTACAGCCACGCCGACAAAACAAACAAATTGAAAGGAATCTAATATATAAACTCAATATATGTGTGTGTTTCGGTTGTCCATTTTTTTAAGTGTATTTCTTCCGATATATAAGTCGCTAAGCAGCGTGATGCTTGTCGAATAATTCCTATCTTTGTAAACCGTTGTTATATATATATATATATATATATATATATATATATATATATATATATATATATATATATATATACGTGTGTGTGTATTTTATCAGCAAGTCATTATTCAAGCACGTCTGATTGAACACGATAGAGTAATTTGTTTTTCTGAATTTTTTTAACATCTTTTCAATTCGACGAGTGGTCTTTTTTTATTTCACCTGGCATGTTGCATATTATGGCGGCACAAAAGTCGTTGTTCAGCAATATTTTTCTACAGCGCTTTATATCAGGACATCCGATTGTCGTCATATTTAGCAAGGAAAAAAACATTATAACATAAAGTGTGACACAAGGCTAAAGAGTGGGATTGGGACAATATGGACCAAGCTAACAGATAATTAAATTACCTAGACTCCTTCACCATTATCATTTCGGGTTAAATTAGCATTTTCATGAAGTGAATACCTGATTACCTCCATAAAAATGCTAATTAAACCCGAAATGATGATACATATATATATATATATATATATATATATATATATATATATAATGTGGGGAGTTGGGAATAAAGATTTTATATACAAAATATATAACATGTTTACAATGAATTGGTTGTTAGTAAAAGATTTGTGGCAGAGAAGTAGTTTTGTTAATCGATGTAGTCCCCACGAAAACTGACTTTATTTAAACACCACGAAAATAGGCTTACATCGCTTACAAGACAGCCGTTCTGTCACCCAAATCGGGTCCGAAATAGGGAGTATCAAACCAAAAAAAAGGGGGGGGGACGAAAAAACGGTGGAGGGACTGGAAAAAACTAGAAATGAAGGGGCTTATAACGACATGCATACTCTAGCTTAGTAAAACTTGGAAAAATTCTAAATACTAACATATTCTTTCCTCAATGGTCCGATATATTGTCGCTGTTTGTTCAGAACAACTAAAATCCTCCGCCTAAGTTATATCACAAACGAACTCGAGATTTTAATTCCAGTCACTCCGCACAAGCGCGAAACTTTCACGCATCTTTCGTTGAAATCCTCCGAAGAGAGTTTCATATTCTCCAGCTGAATACGCAGTTTCAAAAGGTGTTTGAAAATGAGAACCAGCTGGGGAACAGTGAATGTCTATTTCCGTAAACCTCCTGTCGTGTCGACCAAACTACACCTCTCATAACTGCTAGCATGCAAAGAAAAACATAGCTTTCTTCTTTCTTCATGGTCAGTGTCCATTTGCAACACGGGGAAACCGTATCCAATACAAAAAACCTTCCGCCTTGCATGCGAACCGTGAAGACTTCAACTAACTCACACAACGCTTGGACGATAGCGCAGTGGAAGAAAGCGTGATCGGGATCTTTCTCCCAGTATCCGCATCAGAAACAACTAATTATCACTGTAAATCCCACTACGTAAAAAGTTTTTTGCCGGCCCAAAGGGAATTTCGAATTACCAGCCAGGTGAGTGAATCCACGTAATTATAGAAGTAGCTCATTCCAGGCGCCCAAGGCTATATCGAGCGACGCTCCTCGTTCGTAAAAAAAAAAACCCTCAATATTTTCATTTCGCACGGACCCTTTAACTATAACCCTATATATAATGCCTTACGAGAAAACATCCGGGTTTCAGAAAGGCTTTCTTTCGCCTGTAGAAGGAACATTAAGGACTGTCGACATTCACGATAAAAGGTGCACTCGTTTTGGGGCAACCTGTGTTCCTCCTCCTCCGTTGCGTGCACACTTTTCAAAGCCGTGAATGCTTTTTTAGTGTCTTCTTTCCAGAAGCCACCGTTTCTCTCTATGGTGTACACATTCGATCTAAATATGTCAGCCTAAGCGTGTGCTTACGAATCTTCACACTAGACAGACCAAGACCGCCTTAAAACGGATGCAAGTAGCCGAGATTCTTGCTAACAATGGTTTTCTTTCCGCGCCATAAGAACGCGAGACGAGCACGCACTAGATCACGTAGTGAGGCCTCCGGAAGTGGAAGCACTGATAAGCAGCATAGGATGAGGATATAATTTGTAAATTACATACTTCAACTCGACCCTTTAATGTAAATTACACACTTCCGCTCGACCCTTTAATGTAAATTACACACTTCCGCTCGACCATTTAATGTAAGTTCTCTCAAGGATCACAAATGGGATGTGGACATGCCCGCTTCCAATACTTCCGACCAATTTTTCTACAATTGGAAGTCAGGGCCAAAGCAGATGCCAAACATCTTGCAAGAACCTTCTGCCAGGGCCCATATTTCCAGTCAAAAGGCCCTGAAGGGGCATATCCTCCAGGCCCCAATGCGTAAGCCAAAAGACATCGCAGTTGATTTTTGCTCCTGTTACCTGTTCATACTGTCTTATTTCTATGTCGACGACTCCAGCCTCTACACTTCTTGTTGCAAGCACAGTCACGCCGTCGGCATAGGCGGTATACTTAATCGGGATAGAGACACCGGGTAAAGTCATCCCGCGAAGTACCGGATTTACCCTAAGCAGAAAAGGCTCTAGCACAAGCACGTAAAGTATTGGTGAAATCGGATAGCCTAACAAACAGCTTTGAACGAATTGAAGGGCCTCGATCTCACACCATTCACCTTCACCATAGCACCGAGTTTTGATTAAAAGAGGTCAATCCGGTAGCGAAACTGAGGACAAAATCCAGCTGAGGAGAGAACCGCCTCTAGGTCATCATCATATGTTACCGCAATAGAAATTAACCTATCGCATGGCGGTGCTGTTTGCCTCCTTAAGGTCTTGGTTTGGGAAATGAGGACCCAATCGGCAGTTTTCCCTAAGGTGGTGCATCGTTTGTATCTCTCCACATGGATATAAAGGTGAGGTGTCTAGGCCCCACTTGTGGAGATTGTCTTTTGTTTTGTCTTCTTTGGCTCTGGCTCTATTTAGAGTCCCCCAGTTTTTTCTATCAAGGTTTGAACCCTGGGGAAGTGTTTGTTTTGGGTCGGGTAGGACTTCATTTTTATTCTTGCTGTTATAGTCTCGCCATCGTTCCATCCTATAGGAGACAGCTTGCCTGGGATCGATTTCCTCTATATTGATGAAGCTACTGTGAGATTTTAGTCTTTGTCTCACTGATTGGTGGCCAAACAGTGAGTGCCTGTGGTTGTTAAGCTGTTTGTACCGTTCCATTCGTAGTGCCCTGGTAATCTTCGGAGACCGATTGCTACACCACGCATAGTAATATACCCATTACCAGCCTCTAGGTAACAATGATCGACCCTATCAAGCGCTTTGGCCTAATCTAAATTGATCAGCCCGGCTTCTGTGTCGACTTTTTCTATTATCAAGCGTATCGTGCAAGTTATTTTGAATCGTCTGGCTCTTTACAGAACAAATCTGTTCGGGACTCATTAGCCGATGAAAGATAAGTTGCAGACGATTTGGTAAGATCTTGGCCAAAATCTTTAACTCTGTATTTTACATAGATAAAGGCCAGAAGTTACTTATCCCATCCCCACCATTTTTATCTTTGCGTAGCAATTTAATGACCCCCCCTGGTAAAATACTGAGGTATAGACCCGTTTCCTAACCAGAAGTTGAAAAGTACGGACAGCAAATAGACAAAAATGGGCGACTCTGCCCATTCTGACCTGTGTCAGTACCTCCAGAACTTCCGCCTCTTCTATACACCCTTTACACCTAACCGCTCCGGTCGCCGCAAAAAGAGAAAAGTCGGCTAAATAGGTGTCAAACTGTTTAAGAGTCAGACCGGGCTCCCTGGTGCAGAAATTCTTAAAAGGAGAGCGAAAACCCTCCAAGATCCTATCGTTTATAGTCACGGTTCGTCCGTCCGGTAATATGACACTAACGATATGTCAATCAGTACACCGTCGCAGCTCCTCTGCACGCAATGAATCGGCCATGTTTGTTGCCTCCTCCGGCACTTTTTTTAATCTAGCCCTAATTACATATCCCCGATCCTCCCTGTTATCCAGGGAGTTTAGTTCAGCCTTAACTACATGATAGCTAATACTATTCCCCTCCTCCGCCGCCTTTTCTAATCTAGCTTCTCGTGTCGCTTTAACTGCCCTAGAACTATGCTTATTAAATAGAACGAATCAATAAATCACACATTTCCCCCTCTTTATTTATGCTGAGTAGGACTTTCGTTTTGAAATAAATACCAGTATAAAAAAGAATGCGAGGAATAAGAATAAAAATGTGATATTTAATTCAGCACATACGTTGTTTGCAATTGAATAAAAAACATACAACCTTTTGCGTCTAGTCCATAACGTCAATTTATGTTTTCGTAAATACTTTTTAGATTTTATAATACAAATTGGCGAGGAATTTAATCAACATTTATATTTTCTTGAAAAAAAAATCTGCCTCAACAGAAAAACAT
The DNA here is from genome assembly GCF_053919585.1 of Euprymna scolopes. Classification (NCBI taxonomy): domain Eukaryota; kingdom Metazoa; phylum Mollusca; class Cephalopoda; order Sepiida; family Sepiolidae; genus Euprymna; species Euprymna scolopes. The sequence goes on from NC_136485.1 coordinate 102,720,283, forward strand.
TCAACAAAATGTTTACCCGAAAGAGTTTACTGAAAATTATTAATATTAAACTTTATAAAGGAAGATACTAGAATTAAAAAAAAATATTTTATTTACACTCAGTCAGATGTGCCTTATGCACTAATAGAAATGTAATTGGCATTTTGTTGCACTTTTTATGATTTAAATATTTATAAGTTTTCTCATGATATAAAACGATTATTATATTGATTATAATTTTTTAATAGGAGAAATAAAATTAACTGCATATAAAACATTAGAAGAAAAATGCAAAATTATCCGATTGTATCAATACATTTTGGCAAATTATGAAAAATATTTTATAAAAAATGATTATTTAGTAAATTAATCTGAAATTTATTTAATTTTAAAAGAAAAATATGGATTGAAATTTTTAAATCAATAAATTATCAATACATTTTGTCATTATTTTATTATTGAATTCATTTTAATCGGGAAAAGACAAAAAACTATTAAATCCAAAATCAGTCAATCATCAACAAATTTTGTCATTATAAAAAAATTATTTATGTAAATTCGACATAATTTATATATACTATTTAATTTTAATGAAATAAAACATTTTTCTCGTTATAATTAAAACAACAATAACAACAATGATCGTTTTTTATAATAATATATTGATAATTCGCTGATATGGCTTTTAGCAATGTTGTTCTTTTCTTTAGCAAATAAAAATTAATATAATAAGTATATTTTTATGACGACAAAATTTATTGATAATTTAATGATGTTTGATTCTTCTCCCGATTTAAAAATTTTCTTCTAATGTTTTAAATGCCATTAATTTTATTTCTTCAGTCAGAAAAATTATAAGCAATATAATAATCGTTTTTTATAATGAGAAAATTTATTAATATTAAAACCTTAAAAAGTGTAACAAAATGCAAATTACATTCTTATAAGTGTATAAGGCACATCTGATTGAGTATAAATGAAATAGTTTTAAATTCTAGTATCTTCCTTTTGAATGTTTAATATCAATAGTTTTCGGTTAACTCTTCCAGGTAAACATTTTTTTGAATAGTTTTCTGTTGAGGCAGAAATATTTTTCAAGAAAATACCTAACTTTTTAAAATTATATTTATCAACAACATTAATAACAAAAAAAATAAAAAAATTATATTTAATTATTAATAAAGCATTCTCAGAATAACATGAAAAGTATCATCACATTATGTAATATTTGTTTTAATATTCAATAATACAAGAAGTGTTTCGTTTTTTTTTGTTTCGTAATAACACAAGATGTGTTAAAAATAAAGTATTTTTAAAAAATAAATATATTTTGTTTTTCGTGTCTTTCTTGACTCCGTGACTCCCTTCCGTTACGTTGCGTAACATAATCAACCGTATCCACTCCGAAACTTTGATTTTTGCCGAACACTGATCTTAGACATTACTTTAAAAAATATACAAATTTATTTTCTTTTGGTGGAGAGGCTATTTTTAAAGCTATGTCTACTTCAGTATTTTTTTAAATTCTATTTTGGAGCGATTGTCGAGATTCCCGAGACGTGATAAATTCATGCCGAACTTTTTTTTTGTTCGAAAATAACACTCGACCGTACTTTTTTATAACTAAGTAAACGTTTTAAAATAAGTTGAACCACTAAAATCTTACAAAGCTAGGTAGAAAATTTCACTTAGAAAATCGATTTTATATATTTTAAAACAACAGTAAACAAGTAAATATAATTTATAAAATATTATGGATGTGTAGTCTCTTTTAAAAACAATACCCCCTTCAAGAACGGTCCTAAAATGTGTTTTCAATCGATATGTATTCAATGATGGAGAGTTTTCCTACCTATAAAAAATAAATGAGTTTTCCTAAATTTTACGCTGCGTCCAATTTATAATTAATTCTAAATCTAATCCTCGTTAAGTTTAACTATTTAAATTTAATACGGCTAGTGAGTAAAACATTGTTTCATCTGAGGGTAAATTTATTTGCTTATTATTATTATTAGCATCAAAGTTTAGTATCTGTTCTGAGACTACACGTTTACTGGCGGAGAACTCCTTCTTTACTTGTTTTTCTTACTAAATATACATTTTAAAATAAGTAAAACCAGTAACAACTTAGCAAACTAGGTAGAAAAACCGATTTAGCCTCTTTTTAACAACAGTAAATAAGCATAAATATTTAAAAAATATTATGCTGTCTGCAGTTTCGTTTTTGAACTGAATAAACACTTTAAAATAAGTTGAACCACTAACAAGTTAGCCAGCGAGGGAGGAAACGAACATTTAGAAAATCCATTTTACATTTTTAAAACAACTGTAATTAACTAAATTTAACTAAATCTTAAAAATATTAGGGTGGGTAGTCTCTTTTAAAAACAATTTCTCCATCAAGAATGATCCTAAAATGTGCGTATTCATTTTCAGTACTACGATATTTGTAAATAGTGTGCAATTAAAGTTTTCACAATATCTGATTTTTATTCAATTGTAATTTTTATTCCATTGTAAGGTGAAAGCACAAAATAGATACAAAACACCCTCTCCTCTCCATGTTAAGAATGGCTTTCAAAATAATAAAATTATTATTTCAGCACGATATCAAAAGACAGACGTACACGAAATAACGAAATACGCATCACCTCCGATGTTGTACGTAGTTAGACTGAGGGAGCCGTTATTATTTTTACAAGGAAATAATTTTTGCGGGTGTGACCTAGTTTTATTTATTTATTTATTTTGGCTTGAATCTAGCGCATGATTTTTGTTATGATTTCATCTGTGTGTTTTTTGTTTTTTTATGGATATTTATTTTTGTTGGAGTTAATGTAATAATTAGCAGGAGAATTGGTGAAAGCCAAAATGGAATCCACGCTATTTTTAAATATTATTTTCAAGCTTAATTAAAGTTTTACGATACCTGTAACGTGCATCCAGGAGATAAGCGCCCGCGTGTTTGCGTGTTGTGTGGGTACGTGGGAGAGACGGATGAGGGGAAAAAGACTTACCTCGAGACCAGCTCAGCGTTACCGACCAAAAATAGAAAAGAGGGACCAAGATGGCGACCGCCGTCTTTTGTAAAGTATGATGTCTCGCAAAGTCACACGAATTCTCGGAATATGCAAATTTAGCCGGCCTAGAACGACGATAAAAGCGGGTGAGGGGAAAGACGTGGGGGAGTGACGATTGAGTTGGCTGGGGAATCGTGTGGCTGTTGCTTCTTGTGCCGTGTTGAGGATATCTTACCGTGTTAAAGAGAGAGTCGACGCCATCTTGAATTTTTCCTTTCATTTTTTTTCTTACAAGCTATTCCGGCCATTTGGCCTCTAGGACTATGACCGAGTCGAAATTTGACTTAAAGCTCATACCCGAGTTTGACGGGACCACGTCCATCGTCGACTGGGTTGAAAGGGTCGAGCTGACGTGCGACCTTTGTGAGGTGAAAAGGGTACACACTGTAATTCCCCTGAGATTGGCTGGGGGTGCCTTGAGTGTATATCAGCAACTCAGTGCTGCCGAAAAGGGAGATGTCACCGCAATTAAAGCTGCGCTGTACAAGGCATTTGCCATGGATCCTTGTACGGCTTATGAAAAATTTGCTTCCCGAAAACTTCTACCGGAGGAAAGCGTGGACGTTTTCTTCGCTGAGTTAAAGAAACTCGCAGTTCTGTTCGGTGGAGGGGTGTCGGAGCGGACGCTTGCGTACGCGTTTGTGGCGGGCCTTCCCACTCGGGTGAAGCAGCTACTGAGAGCCTCAACCAGCGTTTCAACAACGACCATGGAACACTTGATGGAACGTGCTCGAGCCATCATCAAAGATGAGGAGGACCTGGGGGAACCAGTTGTGATGGCGACACAGACAGGCCAGATTGGCGCTCGGGAGATTCCGAATCAGAACCCTGCAAGCAATGGGAAATGTTTTCGCTGCGGCCGACGCGGACATTTTGCAAGGAATTGCACCAACAGGGGGCGTGTGCGCTGTTTTAAGTGTGGCGGTTTGGGGCATCTAGCCCAAAACTGTGCGGGAAACGTATCAGGGGAGAGGACGTCAGCGCCGCCCTGCTCCCCGAGCAAAATTTGAACAAGGCGCAACCAGTAATAACCGTCTACGTAAACAGGATACCCTGCTCAGCACTTCTCGACTCAGGCTGTTCGCATACTATAGTGAGCACCAGGCTGTGTCCAAGTTGGACTAAGAGGAAGATCAAAGTCACCACGATAGGAGGCGAGACCCAGACATGCTGTGGAGCTGGAACTGTCAAGATCTACATGGACACCGGTGCAGCCACTAAGATCAATGTGCTCGTGACCCAAGGAAATCTCCTGGGGTTTGACCTGTTGCTCGGATACGATGCCATCAAGGCGCTGGGGGGAGTCGCAATTCATCGGGATGGAAAGGTGCGATTCTTAGAGGCCCCAGTGTGTGCAGCGCTCCATATCGATCGGCCGGATTTTACAGTGGACTACGACTCGCGCAAGAGGGCCTGGATTGCATCTTGGAAGTGGACCGAGGGAATGGCACCGACTAAACTCAAGAATGGGGTTGCAGAGTACCCTATACCCAGTGAGGCCCGAGCAGAATACGAAAGGGAACTAAAGGCGTGGATCCAAGATGGCTGGTTAATCCCCTACCCTGAGGACAAGCTTGGGCCTCCGAAGGGTCTAATACCCTTGATGGCAGTAGTCCAGCATAACAAGTCGAAAGTACGGCCCGTGCTGGACTATAGGGAGCTTAACAAGCATATTGAAGCCTACACTGCCGATGCTGACGTATGCGCCAGTAAGTTGAGGGAATGGCGTCAGAAAGGCACTAATGTCTCAATATTGGATTTACGAAAAGCCTATTTACAGGTGCGAGTTGATGAGACGTTGTGGCCGTTCCAGACAGTTTGGTTCCAGGGGCAGAGGTACTGCCTTACACGCCTTGGCTTCGGCCTAAATGTGGCACCACAGATCATGAAGACTATTGTCAACACAGTATTGTCCCAAGAAAAGCCCATGAGGGACTCAACGTCAGCTTACATTGATGACGTATACGTCAATGAAGATGTACAGTCTGCGTCGTGTGTCAAAGAAAAGTTGGCTCAGTTTGGTCTGGAATGCAAGAATCCCGAACGTTTAAGGGAAGGAGCACGTGTATTGGGATTGGATGTTTATGAAGAGGATGGCACCCTACAATGGAGGCGTGGCAGTGAAATTCCAAGCATCCCCAACCTCGTTACAAGGCGGGCCGTTTTTTCTTGGTGTGGAAAACTTGTTGGTCACTTACCGGTCTGTGGCTGGCTCCGCGCAGCTGTTGGTGTGATTAAACGCAGAGCAAATTTAACAACCACGGGTTGGAATAACATATCCGATGATGTCCTACTAACTCTGATGATTAAAGAGACACTGGAGAGAGTGAACAAGAAGGACCCTGCCTGTGGGCGGTGGTGTGTTAACGGAGACAACGTAGGTGTGTGGGTTGATGCCAGTTCTTTGGCGTTGGGAGTATCGTTGGAGCAAGGAGGAAACGTGTTCGAGGATGCGTGTTGGCTGCGGCCCGTAACAGATTCTCAGCATATCAACCTGGCAGAGCTGGACGCTGTTGTAAAGGGGGTAAATCTGGCCCTGCAGTGGCAGTCTAAGAAGTTGACCTTGTACACAGATTCTCTCTGTGTCTACCACTGGGTGTCAGACACACTTTCAGGACGGACACGAATCCGTACCAAGGCAGCAAGCGAAATGTTAATACGGAGAAGGCTAGACACGCTAAAAAACCTGGTATCTGAGTATGGGCTATCACTGAGCGTGACTCTGGTGCCATCACATTGTAATCGTGCTGACCAACTGACCCGTGTACCTCACAAATGGTATGAAGCCGCGAAGATGGGAATGGAGATTACTGCTCGATCTTGTGCAGTTGCAATCGACCCATGTCAAATACAAAAAATTCATGCACAGAGCGGACATCCGGGTATCAAGAGGACCCTTTATTTTGTGAGGCGTGCATACCCAGCAGTGACCAAGATGGATGTCAGACAGATCGTCAGAAATTGTGAGGCTTGCCAGTCTATTGATCCTGCACCAGAGCGATGGCAGAAGGGTCGCTTGGAAGTTGAGAGTGTGTGGCAGCGGCTGGCCATGGATATTACCCATTACAGTGGCAAGCCCTTTCTAACTCTCATTGATTGCGGGCCTACGAGATTTGCGGTGTGGCGGCAGATGACCAGACAGGATTCAGCAAATGTTGTTCGCCACCTATCATCCATTTTTTTTGAGCGAGGTGCGCCGGAAGAGCTCCTGACTGACAATGATGCAGCGTTTTGTAGCCAGCAAGTCCGGCAGTTGTTAGATGAGTGGGGCGTCCGTCTACAGTTGCGATGTGCGCATGTGCCATCAGGAAATGGCATTGCTGAAAGAAGCCATCGCAGCATCAAGAGAATTGCTGCCAGGAAGCGATGTACTATTGCGGAAGCAACATATTGGTACAACATTACGCCAAAGGACGGGACGTCTCCTTCAACCGCACCTGCGAATGCTATTTACACGTGCCGAGTCGGAGTGAAGGGAATCAACACTACGCAGCCAACCGACAAGGGAACATATAACAGATATGAAGTGGGAGATCCAGTGTGGGTGCGGCCTCCAGGAAATCGGTGCACCGACAAGTTTAAGCGAGGACACATATCTGGAGTGATTAGCCAGCAGTCTGTTTTGGTCGATGGAACCCCACGACATGTGCGAGATCTTCGCCCAGCTACCGAGGTGCGTCATACAACTACAGAAGAAAGCAGTGAAGCGTCTAGCGATGAGCTGCCGATGCACGAATTCAGTGAGCCCCTTCCAGAGACTGATAGCGATACTTCATCTGATGAGGCGGAACCAGATCCAGAGCCCGAATCTGAAACAGTGAATGTACCTCTTCGCAGAAGCACACGCACTAAAAGGCCACCCCCCCAGTGCTCTCTATGTGATCATCAGATCAGGGGGGAGTGTAACGTGCATCCAGGAGATAAGCGCCCGCGTGTTTGCGTGTTGTGTGGGTACGTGGGAGAGACGGATGAGGGGAAAAAGACTTACCTCGAGACCAGCTCAGCGTTACCGACCAAAAATAGAAAAGAGGGACCAAGATGGCGACCGCCGTCTTTTGTAAAGTATGATATCTCGCAAAGTCACACGAATTCTCGGAATATGCAAATTTAGCCGGCCTAGAACGACGATAAAAGCGGGTGAGGGGAAAGACGTGGGGGAGTGACGATTGAGTTGGCTGGGGAATCGTGTGGCTGTTGCTTCTTGTGCCGTGTTGAGGATATCTTACCGTGTTAAAGAGAGAGTCGACGCCATCTTGAATTTTTCCTTTCATTTTTTTTTCTTACAATACCTGCGTTAGTTTTTATGTAAAAATAAAAAATAAAATTTCAAGTTGGCTCGAACATTATGGATTCTTTTTTATTCCTTTTGTATTCTTTTTTTATTGTTTGTTTTATGTTTTGCCGAATTTAACAAACAAACAAAATGAAAGCAAAGCAAAACAAGACAAAACAAAAAAATGGTGCTCATGCATTTATGTTACCGTTATCTTTTTACTGGTTTAAGATATTATAAAACTTTAATTAAACTTGAAAATATTATTTAAAAATATCGCGGGTTCTTTCACCTAACAATTTATTAAAACCAGGTATCGGAAAACTTTAATTAAACTTGAAAATACTATTAAAATAGCGCGGGTACTTTCACCTAACAATTTTATAAGAACAGATATCGTAAAACTTTAGTTACACTTAAAAGTACTGTTTAAAATTAGCGCGGATCAACAAGTGCACTAGCACCAAATAACATTTCACTCTGTTTCGATCTACGACATTCCATGAGAGATACGTACACGCTGAAGCTTTTTGTTTATTTTTGGTTATCGCCACAAGTGCTAATTTTTACTTTCACCAATTTTCCTATTAATAATTACCTATAGCGAAAACTCCGGAAAAAAAAGAAAATATCCATCAACCCCCCCCAACAAAAAAAAACAGGTAAATTCATAACAAAATAATGCGCGAAGTTCAAGTCAAAACTAATTAAAAAAAAAAAATAGGTCACAAAAATTCTTTCTTTGTAAAAATGATAACTACTCCCTCAATCGAACAACGTACGACATACGAGCCGACGCGTAATTCGCTAGTGCGGTAGCACTCATGTACATCAGCCAATCATATTTTATAACTGCATTCTGTTTTATTATTTTATTTGTTAAACACGCGGTTAATTAAAGTTAAATTATAAACACGTCCTTATATTTGAAATAATAGTGTGATGAAATTATATCTATTTTGCATGTCAAAATGTTAACACTAACAAATTAGTATAAATAGTTACGATGGAAAACCCGTAAGATCCAAATCTGTAAGATATATATATTTTTTTAATTTATATTATACCAAAATATTATTACACATTGTCTGCGCGATGAATTTTAGTAGTAAGAGGATGTGTGGTATGTTCGATACTATTTTGTCAATACTAAAACTGCATTTTTAATGTAAACATTTTTTTTTTCATCCTTAAACCATATAATACCGGTGTTGAACGTAAAGAGTTTTTTTTTAAGGATTATATTGTTCCACTAGTATTTTCAAGTTTTACGATACCTTTTTGTTCATTAAATTATTAGGTGGAAGTACAGAATAGTTATTTACAAACAGCCGGGCACGCAAACAGCTTTGATTAAAACGGAAAGATAACACCAATAGTCCTAACAAGTAATCAGTTAGTATACGCGTTGTTGCAGCTGGCAGATATTATGTAATGGTAGTATTAATAGTCGCTTCGCGTGGTTTGACAGAAAGGTTAGTATAAATAGTTACAATGGAAATCCCGTAAGATCCAAATCTGTAAAATATCTTCTTCTTTTTTAATTGATATTATACCAAAATATATTTTAAAAATCTTAAATAAAACAGAATTGCATAAGCATTATTATCACTATTCCAAAGGAATTCATTAAATATTCGGGGAAAAAATTAAAATTTGTTTTTATGCTATATCTACGGCTTTCATTCCTTATTCTCGCTAACCCCCCCTCTTTCTCTCTCTCCACATCTCTCTCCATATCCATCTCTCTCTGTAAAAATCAATGTGCAAGCGATAAGAAAATATAAACCGCTTGAAATAGCATTAAAATTCTAATAAGCATACAGTCTGAGAAATTCTATTAGACGCAACTAATTTTAGATGTGTTTACATATTCTACTAAACTATTTCCTGCATCATCTGTGCGTCATATGTAAGTGTTATATTTAAAGGTGCTTTTGGAGGAAACTAATGTGATATTCGTGTAAGGGAAGATTTTTTATTCCTTTCAATACTAAAACTGCATTTTTAATGTAAACATTTTATTTTTCATCCTTAAGCCATATATTCAGTATTTAGTTGTAGGTTCAATGCTAAAGTAGTATTTTCAATACTAAAGTAGTAGTTTCAATACTAAAACTATTTTTAAAATGAAAAATTGTATTTTCAAACCTTAAATTATGTTTTCAATATGTAAATTGTATTTTCAATACTAAAATTATATATTCCGCACTAAAATTGTACTTTCGATATTTTAATTTATTTTCAATACAAAAATTGTATTTTTCATAATGAAATTATAATTGCAAATAAAAGTAACATTGATTATAACAACACACAAGAATAAAAGTATACCATTTTTTTAATAATTTTATTTTTTTCTGAAAGTTATCGCATTTTAAAAAATTATGTCCATATCAGAACTAACAAGTTTTGGGTTAATGGAATTTTCTTTCATTTTAAACCGAACAGCATATTTACATTGATAAATCGGTTTTCATCAGATCACCGAAGTTAAGCAATGATGAGCCTGGTAAGTACAAGACGTGTGACAATTTCAAAATTCTAGGCGCTGTAAGTGCTCTTCGTTTATGGCGGCATTGTTTCTAGTCATCCCTAGTCTTCACTATCCATTGGAATTTTACAACGTCAACTCAGGAGAGGTGTGGTTGGAGATTGTGGAACTTTTCCTACAAAAATCTTACGCGCTGACACCTATACAGCAGGCCACTTATCTTTCAACACTGAAGAAAGTAACCATTTAAACCGAACATATTTACAATGTAAGTTGCGTAATTACTTATACAGGGAAATAAACTGTGCTATTTTATAGTATTTTCAAGTTAAAATCGAACTTTACAGAATTCTTTTGTTTAATAGAATGTTTACTGAATGTACAGAATAATTAAAACACTTTTCAGCATTAATATTACAGATGGATTGCTAAATAATAATAGTACTTAAACACGGTACTTTCTCTGCATGAGTGCGTTACGTAAATCGAACTACTAAAACAAGTATTTAAGTGGTGATATTTTTTTTTACTTTAATAATTTATTCTTTCGAATTGCTAAACTTCTGAATTCTCAATATGTTTTCCGTTTGTCTGAATTAATTCGCATCAAAAAGTGTATATATAATGTGACCAGATATCTCACTATATAACTCCTTAAATCTCTTGCTAGATATGCTAAAAAATAGTAGCCAATCCACGTGGCAACATGCTTTGTTTGAAGTAAAAAAAGAATAAAATAAACATATTATTTGTAAAAATAATATAAAAAATATGATCAATTTTACATGATTGCATTGATCACTAGTCCTAGCAAAAAAAACAAAAAACAAAAAAAAACACATTTCTGATTGCAAAAATCTATGGGCTTTTCAGTTGTCGAGAATATTAGTCGTGGGAAATCACGCTATCCTAAAGAAGATATACTTTGTCGAAACTAAAAAAATGTTTCTTCTTACGCAAAATGAAAAATATAATATCTACTGATTACTAAACTTCTTTGAATATTATTTCTAAACAACAAATTATAAACAATAAAAATATTGGCTCTAAATATTTGTCATTTCTTACTACAAATAGATTTTCCAAACAAATAAGACCAGAAATACGTATTAGATTCTCTATTACTATATAAAAGGAAACTTTGTATCTGTGTGTGTATCTTATGTGTCTGGAAGTGTTCTTACGTAGATTTTGTATCGGAAGGTGTCTTATAAGTTTCAAAAATCGATGATCAAAAAATGTGATTAAAATAGAAAAACCGATTTTGACTAAAGTAAAAACCTTTATACTATAAAATATATATAGAATACATATATAATAATATATAAAATATACTGTAGATTTTTTGAGGCGTCCGAAATGAATGTTTCTCTTTAAGGCACCATTACCGAAAATACTTCATTTTTTTTTACGTTTACCATTTTTTAAAGTTTATGTAAAATAATTTCATCAAATTAACAGTTGCTCCCTTGAGAAAGCGGGGGCGCGTTCGAAATAAATGTTTGTTTTTAGAGCACAATTAAAGCAGAATACTTTACTTTTGAATATATAATTTTAAATAAATCAGTTATTTATAGATACTTTTATAAAATCAACAGTAGAATATCAACAGTGCAATATAGACCACAATGTATTGTGGACAAAATTACTCCGAACAGGCATGTGAAGCTTCATACTGGTACACTGCGAGAAAGGCTCCTCAGGGAGACAATCAATGGATTTTATTTAAAAATATGCCATTACATGGATTTGGATGACAATAAAAATATGGGAATGTAGAAAATTTTTTGATCTTCATTCAGTCTAGAACAACATCAGGTCTTCCTGCTGGTGAACTATAAGTTTTTAATGATAATCAACGTTGGCGTTTTTGCATATTTATAATCGGAAGCTACAATTAAGAACAACCTTTCCTTCAACAAAGTTCATTTTCCACTGACACTAACAACAGAACGAAAGTATTCTAGAATACATCAACCAATGTACGTGACTAAACTAGGATCCAGCCTTTTTTCGTATGGGCAATTTTATTGAAAGTAAACACATGAAACTTTAGTCATCTTCAAAGTAATCTCCTAAGGTTACAACGCACTTACTTTACAGTTCCAACAACTAGTGGAAGGTCCCATGGATGTCCTCTTGAGTAAGCGTGTCAATGACCCCCGTCAGAGCCTCTTTCATCTCCTACATTATCTTATAACATCATCCTCTAAGGTTTTCCTTGAGCTTAGGGAATAACCAAACGTCACAAGGGTCAAAGTTTGGAATATATGTAGGGCGAGAAACTGTCTTAATGCCCATCTTACTCGAATAGTCTGTGACAAGGATAAAGTACCCTTTAGAGAAACTTCGTGCAAATCTTCTGCATCTTCACTTCCTCACGAATAACTGTGTGTACAGTTCCTACACTGACATCAAACTTTGCACTTAGTATCTCTGCAAACACACGACGGTATTTTTTATCGTATTTACAATCGGGCAACGCCAAGCGGTATGTTAGTATATATATATATATATATATATATATATATATATATATATATATATAATTCAAACACGGTAGTGTTTGAATATATGCTTAAATGTCAGTTTTAGCCATTTACAACTGCATTAAGGCTTCACTGCTTACTCATTTTTCGACCGAATTTCAAACAATTATTACGATTTATAGATCACTTTCTCACCTATATTGTGAAATAATTTCAATTTTCATCAGTAAAACAAACGTTATGATGAATTACTGGTGTTTACCATAGTATAAAATCGTAAGGAGGTGAGCGACGTTTTTATGACTGGTTTCCATACCAACCACGTCGTTACAGCAACTACTGTTGCTACTAATTCTCCGCTCTCGCGAAAAGAGGAGTAACAAGCGAAAGAAAGAGGATGAAAGCAGTAATGGGAGATAATTAGGAGGGGTAGTATTGAAAGCAGAGGAGTGGTATACATTGTTATTTTATATGTGTTTATGGGAGCAAAGAAAAGGGCCGAAATTAAACAAAGAACACGTTAATTTACTGGAAGCCTGGAAAAGTTATGGATAACAATAGAAAAATGCGGGAAGGACAAGAAAAAGACAGGAAAGGGCAATATATTCTAGTAAAAAATATAATAAATTTATAACGTAAAATATTGCAGCATTTAGGTTTTCTATTTAAATTCGATTTATAACATTATATAATTAATTCTTAATACTGCAATATTTTCAGTTATAAATGTATTATATTTGTTACTAGAATATCTTGTCCTTTTCTTTTCCACTTTAAACAACTAGTCCTTTATTTTCCACGTTTAAGCTTAACAAAAATACTTTTCATGCTCGCATTTCTCTATTGTAATATATATATATATATATATATGTATATATATATATATATATATATATATATATATATATATATATAGTGTAAAATTTTGTTGAAAATTCAAAGACTCATGTTTTCTTTTTATAACCTTCGTTTATTTCCTGGATTTTTCCATTACAGCTGTTTCATTAATGGGTAGGTAATTTTACGGTTTATGTGCCCATAAAAATATCCTGTCCCCACAAACTTCTTCAGATGTTTATCCGTTAGATTTTTCCAACAAAAGGTATATTTTTAACATGCTGGACATCGTATTCGGGTAGAAAGATTTCCAAAGACATGCCTCCTCACATCCTCCATCTTTTGGTGTTATGTGAAGATAGTCTTCTGTTTTAACCCGTAGTTTCGTATTTTTATTTTTTATTTATTTTTTTATTTATTAATTATTTATTTTTGTTTTAATTTCCATTTTTTCCATTTGTTTTTTCCAATTATCATGTAATTGTATATAATTTTATTTCTACATTTATACGTGTTTATTTTAATATTCCTGTTTTGCTTGGTGTTTTAATCCGTATTATTACTCCATCCTTCTGTTTAAAGGAGAGTCACTCTCATGGAATCATTTTTATATCTAGGATTACCTCCATTGCATCCTTTATTTTTCCTTATATTATATGTTTCGTTCTTTTTCCTAATCTGCTGTAGTGCGTGAAATTAAATATCTGTTTCTGTGCAAACAACCGTGGATTACATCTAGTCGTTTGTTTAATAATTTTTCTTTTGATATTAATATATGGTAAGATTCTAATATACATAGGTTGCATCTGTTGGATTTTCTAGGTTTATATTTTTCCCCTTTATAAATTATTGTCCATCTTAATTTATATTCAGTTTTATTTTTCTTTAATTCCTTAATCCATACTGCTAAAGTGGTTGAGTTTTTCTTTGTTTTTTTTTCCGGTTTTACTATTGGTTCTGTTTCTATTTCCGTTATAGTAGTTGTAATTATCACTATTGCTATTGTTCTTTTCATTTTTTGTTGTTGTTTTCGTTATTTGTGATGTTATTATCTTTCTCAGTTTCATTTTTAAACGATGCTAGGTGATTACGATATATGTCATTAAAGCAAATTCCGGTGCTCCCCAGATATAATTTATTCTCATTATTTGTTATAACTTCGCATTTGTATACTATGTTTGAAGTTAAACAGTTCCCACCATTGGGCATTCAGTAGGGTCCCGGCAGTTACATTCTGTTACGTTGTTAGATTTATTTTCTGTCATATCTATATTCTTCAAAAATTTGTTTAATTTTGTGTTATTTGAGCCAATTATGCTATTTGTTAAGTTAGCGGACGTTAAGAATGATAGCTTAACAGTGTTTTTGTTAATGATCTTACTTAGTTTACTATCTTGTGGGAATTTTTTTCTATAATTTGGTAAAATTCCATTGGGATGTTATTTTTTATGTGGTGACTGAACGGTGGATTAAACCACGTCTGGTTCTTCCTTCTATTTTTCTTCTCTTATATTTATATTAAATTCTATTTTTTCATTTTTCTTTTTTGTGTTTATTGTATGTTTTATTTTTCATTTGTTTTTGCTCTTTTCCCCCCTTTTTATATTTCCTCATCGACATGAAAGATATTACATTTGCATTGTTTATTGTTCTTTCTGTACCTATGTTATTGTTTTGAGTTTCATTGACAAATTTGTTCTTTATTTCCTGATCTAATATTCCTTGTTTTTTTTTGTGATATTTTGGATAATCTTTTTAAGATGCTAGGTATAAGTGCTTTTTTCATACTATTCGGATGGTTGGACTTGTGATCTATGTAGAATAGCGTTTGGTTGGGTTTATGGTAGGGTTCATAGGAATTGTTGTCTCGATTCAGGGTTATGTCTAAGAAGTTTACGCATTTATGGTTTGGGTCTATTGTTTGTATCTAGGTTCAGTTTACTGAAGAATTGTTTAATTTTTTTTTCAAATAACCTATTTGTTGAGTTCCTGTAGAATAATGTATCATCCCCGTATAGTCCTCCTCTTAATCCTGGAATATTTTTATATAGTTCATTTAGTATGGTCGGTTACTTGTGCACTATCCGAGGCCCCATTGTGACGTCGAAGTGGAGATTTCTGTTCTTTCTGGTCCATAGTTTGTTATCATATTTAATTAGAGTTCATATATATATATATATATATATATATATATATATATATATATAAATGTGAATATGTGTGTAAGGACTCTTCTTAACCTATACACTGATCTATTATTTGATCTACAGACTTGAAATTCCTTATATACTTATATTATACGTGAAACTCTTTTAATAAGTTTAATCCGGAATAAAATAGTTACTAAGGGGTCAATTGAAAAACTGGTACCTAGGGGGTCACCGATTTTTTTTCTTTTTGTCAATTCTTTCACAAATAGACATGAATGAATCGTTTACATAAGAGCTTTCTTATGTTAAGAATAAGTAAGTTTGAAAAATCTTTTTAGTATCCTCTCAATCTGGCTCAATGGTTATAGTACTTGACTCATTGTCTTTAGGTTTTGGTTTGTATCTCAGTTAACTATATTTTTTATTTACAAGAAGTGAAATATTCAGAAACAACGTAATACTTGCTTACACATGCCCCAGGATCTTTCCGTTTTATTACATCATTTTTACAGTAATTTAGCGTTACTGGGATCAAGCGATCTATGATGGTCGAAAATTGCCCCTGTAGGAGGGGATGAGATCTGAATTAGAGCTTTTATTTGTGTGAGGTATTTCGGGGTACTGGTGAAAAACCCCTCTATAATTGCTGATACAAAATACATGAAGGAATAACAATTTCGGAAACATTAATGGTAATATTGTTTGTCATTAGAATTGTTATCGGACTATGTTTTGTCTTCGAAGTGAGCTTAAGGTCAACGCCGAAATTAGCCAGTATAGGAAAACGGATAATGGAAAATTGAGGTTCAGTCGGGCAAATCACCTAATTATTATGAATGGTGATGTGGGAAATCAGACCATCAAAGCTAATCAGAGTATGACGCAAGAACCGGGATTGTTTGAATAAGAATTCCAAGTTTGCCAAACCTAACTTCCTTCCTTTTAAAAGAGCCGCAGAGCGGTTTTAAAGTCAGTTGTCATTTGCAGTTTGGAGTTCGCAGTTACAGTTGGCAAACGCAATTGGGTCCGTCACAACCCGTGCCATCCCTCCGTTTACTGACCGACCGATAAGGAAAGAAGAGAATTAGTTGTTAAAAACAAAAAGATCCTGTTTGATTCATTCTCGAGTAGGCTGTCGGTGAAAAAATGGTATATATTTTTATTTTTATTTTTATCCTGTTTATAATTGTACATAAATAACATTTTCTTTGTAATCAGAATTATTTTAATAATTAATCCTTACAATGGAGCGACAACTTGTGTCAGAGTCGGTTATTCCTCGCTTATTAACTTGTAAATTACTGCAGATGAATGATACTAAATTAGAGTAATCTTTTTCAGCGAACAGCTAGCAAGAAGAGAGAAGAGCCAAACTACCGCCCGACATCCACCCCGCAGCACATATCTTCCCTGGAGATTTTGAGTTATATATGTTGGATTTTTTTATTCTTTTATTTATAAGCGGCCGTTTGCGTTATTGAACTTCGGTGGGTGTTTGGATCGAAACAACCTAGAACTGCACTTATGTATCAGTGAACCCTGCGGTTTTCTTCATGTTATATCATTGTCTGGAGAAGGCCGGGTCTTCGTCCTGTTATATTACGTTAAATACTTAATGTATTTCTGTTTATTTAGTACACACACATATATAAATGTGTGAGTATATATATATATATATATATATATATATATATATATATATTTATATATATATATATAGAGAGAGAGAGAGAGAGGGAGAGTGAGAGTGAGAGAGTAAAAATGATTGATAATCTATAATTAAAAATCGGTTTCAAAAGGAGGAACAAACAAAATCAATAAATTGTATGATCGTTTCGGAAACGATGTTTTTATTGAGATAGACAATACGTCTTGAACAATAATGTTATCATTTGATTTTATAAAACAAAGTCTCCTCATCAGCAAAAAGAGTGAGTGGGGGGGGTTAAAGACACCAAAAATAAAACAAGCATTGTTTAAGTAAGGCAGATATATCTTTTATTCGTCTGCCTTTATTAGAAAAAACGTAGACCCACGCCTCTGGCTTTTCCTTCAGTTAATGAATTGCGGAAGCGATCATTGCACGCTTTCAGAGATGAATAAGCGGCTGACATCTTTTTTCAGTATAAGTCATTTCTATGATTGTTCATCACGAATCCATTTTTCCACCTGGTCTAATCTGGTTTGTTAATGTAATGTTTGGTAATTGTCTAAAAGTCTGCAAGTTTGCAGACGTAGAAACACGTGGCAAATTATGCCGTGCGATTAGTCTTTATTATAAAAGTGCATTTACGACACAACTAAACTAACTTGTTTGAATTCTATAAAAGACACAGTATAAAAACTTAAGTCGAAAACACAACTCTAATATGCAAATTAAATGCAGCATTTGACTAAAATAAAATTAAATTTAAATAGAAATTCTTGAAAGTATGTGTTGGCTAAATCGTAAAGTTATTTTAATGAACGCTAAAAGAAAACGTCTGGAAGAACTTCACCTTATTCTTTATCCACTTTATGTGGATTCACTTTCTTCGTTACTTCCAAAAAATGTAAGTTTTTTTACAGGGACGTGTGAACTCAATGTATTTTCACCCAATAGAATCGTCGTAGATCCCAAAATAACGGCGTCTATGTAAAAGTTACAAGCTGATACCAACTTAGAAAATCTTATTAAAATAAGCTAAAACATTAAGAGCATACCTGCGTGGAAGACCCAAGAACGTCGAGTAACAACCAATTGCTTTTGACCGGGAGAGATTAGTTGCGAACAGACACTTGAATGATAAACATACACATGTTTATATCTCGCACCAGTTTGTACACACTTAAATGTTAGGCGAATAGAAACGAATTTCCACTCACTTACACGAATCAACAAAAAAATTAAACTAATATACGTACACACTGCCACGCTGACAAATACTAACACACGTATTATTCCTAATTATTCACAAAATGAACATGTTGAGCTGTGAGTATATACTTAATTCTTTTTACCAAGTACGAAATTGCATTAATGAGAATTTACTATCTGAAGATAAATTTTATAATATCATAAAATTGTCAATATAAAATGTCTTGTAATAAAAATTCTATTATATCTAATTATTTTTTTTACAAAACTCTGCATGATTTAGTTACTACTTGCGAACATATGACCCTTCTATTCTTCCAATGTTTCATTTATTTTCATTTTATTATGTAAGAATGTCTGTATATTTCTTCATTTTATTCCCTCGCTATAACATAACATTTATAAGCAATTTATATTAATTGTTGGCGTGATTGTTGGCAATACCAGAAGGTGCCGTCCAAAAATTACCCGCCGTAACTAGAAACCACGCCACATATGGTCTTAAAGGTAAGAACAGCAAAACCAATCAAAACGCATGTTTTCTACTCGTATTTGTTCCGCTAGTGATGCCACATCATTTGACGTTTTTTTATAAAATAAAGTTATTCATATTTGACGTTGGAGCTTCTTGCGAGAAATGAAGGAATAAAATCAAATAAGGCTTTAACACGATCATTTGCCAGGGACAGTTACTTGATTTTTCGTAGGGGTCGTTTCTAAAACTGTTATTACGTTCTGGCATGACACTATCAGCTCTCCGGGAAAGAAAATATATGGGCAGAGACAATACGAACGTTCGTTACATCAAAGATTTAATAAGGTTGCTTTGACGTCGGCAATATCTGCTGTGAGTTTTGTCGTCAAATTTTGGCGTTATTACGGCCAGGGTTTTATAGACACTGATGATGGAAACCATTTTTCTGAAAATTCAACACCGTATGCAGTAGTGGATAAAGACATTTTCTTATGTAAATAACATTTTATTTCTTCTAACAAATCAAGAAAGTATGATTAACTCGACCCGACGCGTGTGTCGCGAATGGCGTTCAGATCTCAACATTTTGCCCCCGAATCAAATGTGAATCGAATCAAAGCTTATATCACATTCACTAAAATACAATACAATTCATCTCTCTTTTCAAGAAAGGGAGTACGATAAAAAGAGAGATGAAAGAAAGAAAGAAATATACATGAAAACAGAGAAACAAGAATATTATTTAGTTTTTCAAATCGTACCATCAGACATTTATTTACATATGTGCTCTGATAGCTTTGTCTCGGCTGCGTTTTATAAAAACCTGTCAATCTGAGCCAAGATGATTTGCCACTGGCATTTTGAGATATCTGATTAAGCACAGTTACTGACGCCGACATGTTTTTTCAATAACATCTTTCGTTTATTCGTGTTTTCACAAAGTCAAACATACGCTTTATTAATGCGGAATATTCAAGCTCCCAAAAAATTGTGCAACGAGGTAAATAAATGTTATTTTACTTTGTAAATAATTGTTCAGTTTACTCATGACGTTTCAAAAATAGGAATATTTTGTGTTTCTTTGCTGAGTGGTTCCAGCATCGAATATTAAACATGAGAAAAAAGAATATCTATCAAAATCTGTCGAATCGAGTTATTTAGCTTCTTCAAACGCGTCAATATACTTATATAATATTAGCTATTGATAATTCTTCTCTTCTAAAGTTAATCTAAAGGTAATCGTTGAACAAAATACCTTGTACATCCAAAATACGGAAAGTAAACCATGTCCTCTTACATTTGTTGCTTTGGCCAAGCCTGTCAATCTTGATCTGCTCCTATCCATTGACTGATCAGTTTACTCCGGGTCATGTATATGTGTTTTGTCAACAATCAGGAAATACTGTAAAAAGAAAAAAAAACTATAGTTGGAGAGGTTATATAGATGCAACTATGATATGAGTTCCATCAATATTTGGTCAAAATACACACTTTATGGGAACGTTATAATAAAATTTGAACCATGATTGGAGGTAACTGTCAACCAACCAATATGAATACTGACTATTACGAAAACTATATCCCGTGTGCATTAAAAGTATTTTTTCTTTTATTTCTGTCTTTGTAACAACCAGCAACACAATAGAGAGGACGGCATATCAACATATGGGGATAAAAAATGTCTGCATGTGGATAACCGGCGATCCAGCAAGAAATATTTATAACTATACGAGGAACGTTCCAAAACAATGCAATATATTTTTTATTCTGCATGATTGTATCAGAAAGGATTTCAAATTGCATTGTTACGATGACTGCACTTATGCATTATGACATATTTTTCTATTACTGTTGCAGATACTGACGATGCGAGACTCTAAAACAACTCCTGTCATGAACGTACATTAGAAGCAGAGATGTGTCATTAATATCTGCCATGCAGAAAAGCTTCAACCGATTAACATTCATTGGCACCTGTTAAGCATTTAGGAATCTGATTCAGATAATGTTTGCTCCGTTATGAAATGTGTTTTTCGATTTTCGATTATCGACAAAAATATGAGAGACAAAGCGTGCTCCAGGCATTTACGACCGAGGAATCATTCATCGCCGTCAAAAGTGAATTAAGAATATTGGTTATTGTTGGAAAATAAATTCTGTAGCATAAAAAAAAACACTCGTGTTAATGGTACTTCTTACGTCTTTGCATGTTTTTAACGTTTTAGTTTTTCTTAAGTAAGAAATAGGTCTCCTTACTTTTGGAACAACCCTCGTATCATTTTATAAAGACAGCGTGCGAATTTACCCTGCCATCATCAGCCGCCAAACAAAGGTGATAACACTGTTTCGGTGCTTAAGACGACAATGCCACTTTACTGCCACCAGCAGGATTCGCAACCGGACAGAGTAATTGAAAAATAAAAATGAAAGTCCTGATCGATTTTGTGTATTTACAACAAGATTCAATTCAAAGATGTTACTGCAGAAGTCAAGGGATTTTCTTCATAAAAAAGCGTCTGTTGTTACACGGCCAGAGAACGTTCTAAATTGGCGTCATCAACTGGATTCGTGACTTTCACCAAATGCAACTTGATGCTTACTGGGCCGCTGTCTGCAGAATGCAAAGTACGTCTAAAGCCTGGACATATATCCCTATCTTAGTAAAGAAAGAAACCACGGGCCGCCCCACAAAACCAAGACATCCAACTTCAATGAGGAATACGTGACACAACCAGCCATTATCTACACAGTCAGATAAAAGTGTTTGGGGTCTTTCGCTCATGTCAAACCTCTATATTTTCTTCCCACATGATAGTCAACTCAGCTTGGAGAGCACGCTTCTTTAACTCTGACCAAACAACAATGTCTGAACATTAGTTTATTTGTAAAACATGTACTGAAAAGTTTACATGTATGAAGTAATTGCTACCTTCCAATCACAAACTTCATCCAGCAGCTTTGAAACATTTTTTTTCCGCCTACGATATGCCCCTCATCTGGTAAAACGGATATCTGTTTTCTGTGCACTTACATAGTGTCATAGGGATGCATAATATTGTACATTTACGGCCAAGGCATCACGAGCAATATTGCATTAAGAATGTTGGTGATTATATTGAAAAATAAATTATGTAACACAAAAGACCACTCGTTTTAATAGTACCACACACGTCTTTGCAGATCTTCAACGTTTTAGTTTTAAGGTAAAAAGCAAGGACGCCATAACTAACCCTCGTATCCTATTGTCATGGCACGAGACCATGTTCTATTGTTTATATCCGGAGTGAAGTGGTAGCGTCATTTTTCATGCATTGTCACATATTAACGCAATGGTTCATTTATGTTAAGGTAGTTTCAAACAATAGAGTTTCTTTATGTTTACAGGACAACTGCCGAGTTTGAAGAAGCTGCGCATTTATCATTAGTTATATCTGACCAATCTCGTTTAATGTCAGCCTATAAGTTAGAGTTTATAGTATGGGTAAACGTTGTGGATTATAGTAAAGTATAAGGTTATTTCGAACAATATGAACAACACTTATCAAGCAATCATAGCGCTTGAACAATAATTCAGATTGAAAAAGTGTTGTGCGGTCAAAATCTTGCAATGCCACAGTAAAAAAAAAATTATACATTAATTGTAACTGATAATCCAATTATGTTAGAAGTTTTCAAAATGCCAATCGAAAAGTATTACGTTATACAAATCACATAGACATTATATAAGAAGAACCATTACTGTTTCACGCCTGAAACTTATCGAAAACGTAATTTTTGTAGCAATAGCTTAACTTTACAAATATATTACATTATGTTTTGATATGTTTTAAAACGTTAAATCGATTATAGTATAACATATTAGAACATTTTTAAAAAGTACACTGCTTATCAAATTATTAAAGAGTTTACTTTAAAAAATATATTTAAGGACAAGTGAATAAAAATCCATGAAATTTTGAGAAAGTGCTTACAATACTATTCGACTACTCCAGTCAGACATCAAAAGTTTTTAAAGCATTATTAGCGAAACTATGGCAGAAGATAAGAATATCTGTTGATTTCAGTGTGTCAAGTTATTAACAAGGTTGAGAAAAAACACATATACCCATAACTTGTTTACTGAAATAATTTTCAAACATTAAATGAACTAGGAAAAATGCTTAGACCACAATAACTGCATAGCAATTTTTACGTTGACATAATTAGTAGGGGATATGCGGTCCTTTTTTATGAATGACATGTAAAAAAAAGTAAAATTTCTTATTTCGTCAACAGTTATTCCTCGCGATACCTCTTGGAGAGTATTCTACAACTCATCTTTGCTCTTAAATTGGCTCCAGTTGCATAGAGGCGTCGCTTAATGATACTCAAAAGGTTCTAAATTGGGTTCAAATCTGGTGAATTCGCAGACCACTCCATCTTTCGTTGCCCAAAGAACCCCAGTTGTTGCAAATATTCTTTGCTTTTGTTTGCTGCATGCGTGGGAGCATTATCCTGCATAAAAATAATGGTTCTTCTGAACATCAACCTTTGCTTCTTCAACCATGGTTCAAAGTGCTCCTTCAGAAAAAAACTATGTAAGCATTTGACGTCATTTTTACGCCTTCTGGGACTCTCCATGGGCCAACTAAAGTACCCCCGATAATCCCAGCCAACATCATTGTCCCATCATCACCTTATTGGCGCCTATAGCGCTGATGACGATGTTGTCCATCTAGGATCCATCCCTTGCTCCAGCCATCTGGGCCATCAAGAATGACACGCACTTCATCCGTCAACAAAACTTTGGAAAATCCGTTTTCATGTTTTCCTTTTCCCATTTCAGTCGGTTTTATATGTGATGTTGCTTTAATGGAGGCTTTGTCACAGGCTTAACAGACTTTGCCGCTTATTTCAGATGCGACATTGAGTACTTATTGAAACATTCTTCAATCCGGTTTGGTCAAAGACTTCTTGACTTGTCTGCCTAGGGTTCTTAACAACTTCACGTTTAATTTGGAGTAGAGAACGACATGGAAAAACTCTAGATTTACCTTTATCGGCTCTCTTACGTACCTTTGTAGGGTTCTTGGCAAAGTTCTTCACAGTTTGACGGTACCTTCCTATCATCTTCCATATTTCGATGGTAGTTTTACCTTTTGCTAACTGTTCTGTAATAGTACGCTTTTCAGAACTACTCAAACCACCTTTATGATCCATTTCATTGTCGAAACAAACTGTCGTGTTAATAATTTAACACAGTTCAAATACCGTGGATTCAGAAATTATGCTGGCAAGTTGTTTACATTGCGCGAAACAGTACGAAGATTTCACAGTATGCGCAGCTCAGCATTGCCAACGTTTTCGAAGCTTTTGATACCAAACTACCGGTAAGTTTCTGAAACTGGTAAAAAAAAATGTTATCTCGTTAATAATTTGACACGCAGTGTATAGCAATAAAAATAGGCGTAAAATCCCACTAACCTAATTATCGCCTCCTCGGATTTTCATAGTTTCTTGATCCTTTGGCATCGCGAAGCTTAGCTTAATTAAGTATATATTTAAAATGTATTAAAAATCCATAGGACCGCAGTGACCAATAACGATCAAATAACAAGATGGGTATGAATATTAAACTAAATTTTCATTTATAATTAACTCAAAATCCTAGCAGCCTACCACTAATTAAACATAAGAATTCCAATGGTAAAAGTAATTTTTCCTAATTATTAAACTATATGTTTCAGTGTACATAAATTATCCTGTTGAGTATTAAGGAAAATAGAATTATCAAGATTGTACAAACCCAAAACTTTCTCATATCTACTTTATTAAATTGTGTCAAAATAATTGTAGAGTTAATCTTGTTATAATTCACATATTACATAGTTCATAGCAAACCCAACATTCATATGAATTTCAGTTGAAGGTTAGAAACAAACCTTAATTAACCCTAAATGATTAACTTTCGGATAATCATTTTTAATTTTAAAACATTAATAATTAGTCAATTCAACACCCTTAACAATACATAATAGTTTCAACTTACATTTTCCAATAAAAATTTATATGGGTTTGAAATATGCCAGCATATCCCTCATATTACGGAGACAATTTTGTATGATCTTCTATTTTTATTAAACACATTTTTAATAGAAATTATTATATGAGAGTATTCCAAAGTGCATAAATGGCATTTTTTAATCTTATAATATGTGTATCTATATATATATCTTGGTATATATTTGTCGGATCCAGAATTTGACTTGGTGTTGAAGGAACAAAATGTTTTATGTCTTTTCATGAAAGTAGATTTCATAGATCCGATATAAGTTTTTGTATAATTTCTAGTAATCACGCCACAAGGGTATACAGCATTTAAAGTTAAACAGATTCAACTAAATAGATAATTATATTTATTTCTACAATTACAATATTACTGTGCTAATAGTAGTATTAATAGTTGATCCCACTCATTTATACGACATGCATGTTGTATTTTAATACTATTATATTTGATTATCTAGCCATCTAGGTTTTTAGAAGTAGAGAAATGTAGTTCTATTAAAAAGTTAATAAAGAGTTTATTTAATTTTTTATCTCTAGTAACATCCTGTCATTGATAGGGGAAGTAATTGAAATGTCTGAGAAAATGGCCGAGGAAACTATTCGCCGATTTAATCCACATAGAAAATCGCGTTGATTTTTTTTCTTTTTAATATTCGTTGTTATAATTGGATCACATTTCTCTACTTCGTTTCTTTTCATTAAAAAAATTTGTTATCATTTATATTATTATTGCTAATATTTGTAATAATTATTTTATAGTTTATGGACTTTTTAACAGAAAGTAAACCTTTAAAATTATTACCTATGAAAATAGTGTAGTTTATGATATGACCTATGTCTGTTGTTAAGTTTAATGTGAGATCCAACAAACTTGATTCATTATGATTGATGTTTAGAAATATTTCAAGATTTATTTTCCTACAAAATTCACGCAACAATCTTTCATTTCATCCAAAATCTTAAGATTAGACACAACAAAAAATAAGGCAGCATCCTTATCGAACCTATTAATCAATTTAGGAGTGTTTTGTAGAATTCTTCAATATATAGAATTCCGTCAAATCAGTAACTGAAGCTAAGTCTGGGACCTATAGTAATATGAAAATTATTTTGTTTAAATGTTTCTATTTTTGTTAGTGTACAGCTTATTATAAAATGAAATTAGTCATCTTGCTAGCTTTATTATATCGATTTCTATAATAGTTATATCGGTTTCAACCTCAGCTATGTTAAGGGCGTTATTTAACAACAAAAACAAGGGGCACTGAAAGGTAATATGAATCTACATCAAACCTTATAAATCTACTTTTGTCAGTAATCCTTAGATTTACAAACCGAGAAATGACTACATTTGATGTACTCTCTGATTTATGGAAAGTTTTGGATTAAGTGGTTAATATTAATTTATCTAATATTATTTTACTTATTATACTTTTATCTGACACACCTGGGAATATTAATCTAATGATGGGTCATTAGTAAAGTTTATTTTATGGCTTTTAATCTAAATCTCTGTAATTAACGATGTAAATTTCAATGTTGCTAATTATATCTATACTAGAATATAATACCAAAATGGCATAATTTATATCCTACTATGAGCGATTCTATAATTGTAATGTATTTATATCATATATTACCTAAAATATACAGCGTCGTACTTGCCGCTAATATTATATTAGATGTTTTCTATATTTTCATAAATGTTTTACTGATATTGTTCTATGTATTGTTTATGTATTTATTTTATTTTCAATCAAATTAAGTAAATCAAATTCTAAATTTACTAGCACGCGTATAGTAGGTAGATTTGTTATGTTTATTTTTATGTTGTAGAATGATCTTCACAAAGTAAGTTTAATTAAAGTTATTAGGAGATTTCTCTTTTTGATCTTCAGGCTTATTTTTGATGATTTCATTTCTTTTTTACTGTGGTTAAATAATAATTTGTACTGTACTGCATCAATGATAGGGATTTTGTGATCAAGAATGGCAATATTCTCAGGTGAGGAAGCAATTGAACATCTTGGGCAACTGAAAATAAATAAGCAGCTCAGCATGAAAAGCAGTATGTTTTACGGGTTTGTATAAAATGTACTGTTTAAGCATATATTCTATGAGATTTTCGAATCGTAACAATTAATAAGGCTCAATAAAAACGTTTTTACATTCAAAGTATGTACAGCGTTAGTCAATATTCTAAAATCAGCAGATTTATTTAATTATAAGCCATAATGGTTTTCATATACATCATGAGATACGGCGTACGCCTGTTTCAACTTTTTAGGCATTGTGTGGAACGGGCATCTGGCTAGCTGTGACAGGCTATGATGGTCACTGGCGGTAACTTCTGTTTGGATGCGGTTGCTTGCATTTGCTTGAGTTTACTGGTGAACACTGTTTGTCTTTACAACTCTCAGTGTCTGATCTCAGCATTCACGGTCGGCTATGATAGTATCAGCCTTTATTGGACTGCACTTAAATTAAATGTTTTGTCTTAAATGACGATTGTGTTTTAGGCGGTTAATTGCGTTTTTTCATTAGCGGTTATTATCGATCATGTCCAATGTTCCCTTAACTGTTTGAAATGAAAGCATCAGCCTACAATATCTGTGTACTTTTATCTACTATATGGTAGTGTCATCCAATGGCGGACACTCCTAGACACTAGCAGTCGAAGAAACCACAAAAAAAAAACGCATTGAAGTACAAACATTAGGAAATCGTGACTTCTGGAAAATCTACAACGGTGTAGTAAATAATGGGCAATCAACAATTCCCCCACTATCCAACAATCACGAGGTGGTTTGCTCAGCAACTGACAAGGCTAATATGCTTGCCAACCGGTTTCCCTCGAACTACACACTGGACCCTTTCAACTACCCTCTGCCTGACTTTCCTTTGCGGACAGACGACACGCTAGACGATCTAAAAATCACCCCTGCCCAGGTACACACTATCATAAAAAAACTTGACACTTCAAAAGCATTTGGACCTGATCTCATCCCAGCTGTGCTATTAAAAAATGCCCAGCCGAAGTCGCTCCAGTTCTCTCCAAACTGTACAAAAAATGCCTTAATGAATCATGCTTTCCGGGGTGTTGGAAAACTGCTTCTGTGGTACCAGTATTCAAGAATTCTGGCGAAAGAACTGGCCCATCAAATTATCGCCCCATTAGCCTCCTCCCACTTTTCGCCAAAATATTTGAGACCATAATTAACCATGCTCTAGTCCGGCACCTTACAGATGCTAATCTTCTGACTGAAAAACAATATGGATTTAGACAAGCCCGTTCCACAGCTGACATCCTCATTGTAATCTCTGAACGTATATACCATTCACTGGAAAAAGCGGGGGAGGGCAGAGCGGTAGCTCTAGATATATCTAAGGCCTTTGACAGGGTATGGCATTAGGGCCTCCTCAGGAAAATCAAATCATACGGTATCACTGGTAGATTACTTAACATAATTAAATCCTTCTTAGATAAGAGAAAAATCCAGGCTGTCCTCGACGGTCGTACATCTAAACAATATGATATAAATGCGGGAGTGCCCCAGGGTTCCATCCTTCGACCTCTATTGTTCTTACTATTTATTAATGACCTCCCCGACAAAACTGCCTCTGAGATGGGTATAAATGCTGATGACACCACGCTCTATAACAGGCATGACAGGAAAACAAATTAACACATAACTAAAGAAATGGCAAAAACACTAGTGGATGACCTCCAATCTGTAGTGGAATAGGGACATAAATGGATGGTCACATTCAATGCTGCCAAGACTAAACTGGTTTCCTTCAATAATTACAAGAAACCTCTGCCACCCAAAACAATGGTCAGTGACTCCCTGTCTGAGAGTACATCTTTCAAACTGCTTGGCCTAACGTTCACAGAAAACATGAGGGCCGCTGCGAAAAAGGTAGTCTCTCTCTACCGTGCTAGAAAACTACTGACACCTGAAAGTATCCTGTACCTCTATAAGGCCACCATTCGCCCATGTATGGAGTATTGTTCTCACATTTGGGCTGGTGCATCTGCTGCTTGTCTCTCGCTCCTTGACAAGGTTCAAAAGAGAGTCGCCAATCTGACAGGCCCTGAACTGTCATCTAAGCTTTAGCCTCTATCCCATCAACGAAACGTTGCATCCCTCTGCCTGTTCTACAAGTATTTTAATGGTGGATGCTCTGAAGAACTGCAGACACTTGTGCCCCCACCACGTAGACACCCTCGACAAGCCCGACAGGCAGCTAAATCCTACTTCCACACAGTAGAGATACCTAGATGTAAAAGATCTTTCTATCCCAGTAGTTTCTTCCCCAGAACCGCTAGACTCTGGAATTCCATTCCAGGTCCCTACTCCCCTAACTGTACCGACATGCAGAAGTTCAAGTGTAACGTGAACCGACATCTTGCTGCCCAAATCCCTACATAGTACCCCAGTAGTTGCTGCCCCTGATAGTAGCCCCCTACACCAAAGTGGTAATGTGCCTGGTTTGGGGTGAAAATGTAATAAAAAATCAATTTCAGGTGATTATTGTCTTCATTGGACAGTGGCGGTAAGTAGTTAGCAGTAGCTGGCAATGGCTGAGAATGGCGTAAAGAGTCGTGCATCGACGTTTCGAACCGATTGTTGGTGTCTGCTTTGATGTAAATACTTAACTAAAATACAATTTAATATTAAACGAAATATGAGATAACTATTTTTAAATGGATAGTGCGTTGTTTCCTGTATATTTTTGTTTAAGAAAACATTTTAAGAAACGTACACCGACATTTTTCTGTTGAGTAAAATTTTGTATAAAATTGAGTTCATTATTCAATCAGATTTTTTTTAAGGCAAAACAAAATGACTTACAGTACTAATGGAAGAATATATTTAAAAATTAGTTTTTAAAAATTAGTTTTTAAAAAGGTATTCAAATAACGTAAAAACGAATATCACGGATAAATATATTGTCGGCAAACATTTTTCATGTTTCTATGTTTTATCTAATAATTTGAAGTGTCCTCCATTTTTTCTTGTTACATAAAACACCTGACGTCAGATACAAAAAATGCAATATTAGGAAGGTGATCAGTGAAAACTCTATAGAATATATTTACGTATTAATATCATAAGAACTACTTGTCGGCGACAAATATAATTGTGACATTCGTTTATATCAGACCCGAATAAAACTAGAGATCAACTTTTAAATGGCGAGTCTCTATTTGTTCGGCAAAACAATATGACAAAAAACAAATTACAAAGATTTTTGTACCTCCCAAGATAGAGACACTCTAGATGGGTACCAAAATGTAAATTACCTCAGTCCGGATAAGAATGTTTAATATGTATTTCCACATATACGGTGCGACTTTTAACAACCAAGGAGAGGAAAGATCAAGTTTAGTGTAATAATAGAAAGCACACTTTAGTCCTAGCCAAACTGTCCAAGACATAAAACGTTTTCGTGTGTTTTGTCTATATACTGCATTAACAACTGCAATAGTAAGTAAAACAGTAGATTATCAAACAGGATTATTGTTTTTGTTCTTGAACAAATCTGAATAAAACTAACGAAGACTGTGGAGTTACATCGTTGTTTAATTAATTTGGTTAAAATGAGAGTATCGTCTACGACGATTCCAGTTACATGTACCGAAATGTAAATATTGTTGAACTTGTACAGTGTAACGTCGTTTGGTTTGGAAAGGAAATGCGAGACTAGGCTAATCGATGACTGTGTTTAAATCCGAACTGATGAATATAACACTAGAAAAAGTGCGACAGCACTATCATGGGAAGAGAGCGTATGCTGTTGGTTTCGTTGTTGTTGACGCGTGACAAAATATTGGTGTAACGATTTTCAGTCATTATTGCGACATATTTGACTTTGGTAGATGAATTTTCAACCCGCTTCTAAAATAGTGAAACATTAAAAGAATGATGGATTAACGGAATGAGAGAAAACAACCAATGAAATCAGTCGGAAATCCAGTTGAAGATTGGAAAAAAAGGCGATCGTTGAAAATGATGTCAGGTGAATAGAAGAAAATAGTAAATAAAAGGAAATAATCCTGGTTGTTGGTGGCAAGATATTATTATGAAATAATGACCCAAATGGGAACGTATAAGTAGACAGTCTTAAGAGAGTACATATTGTTCAACCCCACTTTATGTGTGTTGTTTGGGAGAGTGAGTTTTGCCGGAATTTGTATATGGAGTACGATTCTGCACAAAAAGGGAGCATAATATCCGGAAAACTTGCACTATATATAGTGAGTTTCTGTGAGCATATTACATTTTTATGTGTCCTCTGCGTTTACAAAACTATACTGTCTATTTTGTTAAGCGTAAAAATCGTTGTAATTTAATAATGTATATATATATATATATAGGCATATATATGTGTGTGTTTGTAAGTGTGTATAAGCGAAGAAATAAGAGATAAAAAGCAGAAAGCAACTTAAGATATAATAAGATTTTCTGTAAATTATACTCTTCCAATATAATATCACATGCAAGACGAATGAAATTTTAATGAAAATACCTAATCACTTATGCAAATGCGATGTCTACACACACACACACACACACCCACACACACGTCGGATATATACTCAAAGTCAAAACAATGATAGGAATGTTCTGTAGTCATATCGCTATGTATAATTAACCAAGGCAATGCCATGTATCGATTGAATAGTACATCTTTTCCTTGTACTACAAAAACCGACACAATGTATGATCTGTTTTTGTTTAGAAAACTCAGGAATTTGCAATTGCCAACGCGTATATATTTTTATTTCCATTCGACTTCTGATCCTCGCTTTAATCTCTAATATGCTCAGTACTGAGAAAAAATTCTTTGTCAATAGGTTCATTCATTTCTTTCTGTTCAAATAAAACGATTTGCAATATTCAGAAATACGTTTGATTTCCGCCGAGCGTGCCGATTATTTATCGCCATTTTCTATTAAAGAAATGGTCAAACGTTGCTTTTGCTAAAATGGAAGATAACTGTGATCAAAGTAAAAGAAGAAGATTTGCTTTTACATTTGGTTAAACATTCTTTTTGAGCATAACTCATTTCCTTGGTGTGTCCGACACGCTTTCGTGGTTACAAAATATTCATATTACAGTTGCTTGAAATATTAATACTTGTAGAATGGTGTAATGTTTATCTTTTAGGTTTTAGCTATCTCGTAAGATCCCAAAGTGAAGCACATGAGACCTAGCCACTACCAGAAGGGTGAACATTTGAGAATTCTAGACGCGGTATGTTATCTTAGCATGATTGGCATATACATGCGGATGGGAACCTGTAAACTTCCTCCCGCAGAGAAATCTGAAATAGCTCAAATAGTCCTCATATCACATTCGGTATTATCGGTTCAGTCTGATATATCTATGGAACAATGTTCCAACGTAAATCGATGCACCCTTAGCTTTTTTATAGAACGATACGTTTATACAGAAACATTAACATAAAACCCGAGGTCTGCTGTTCATATCATTTATAGCAAATATGTTGCATCGATCGTGTGCTGTCAGCAGTTCTAAAAAGTGTGGATATGACTACACGAGCCTTCATCACATAAAATGAGGCACAATGGTCTCTAACATTTGTAAGGTTCAATAAAACTAATTCGAATTTATAATAGGAAGTTATTTTTTATTTTTTTTATATACATCTGATGATATATTATTTTAAGTCGCTTAATGTTATGCATATGGATTGCATAGAACTGGATTTCACTAATATTTCAGCATCATATATAAATCTAAACAAATAAAACTAACATAAAGCAAAATGACGTTAGAGGTACATTTATACTGTCTTATTATTCAAATGACTTAAAAAAATAACATTACAAGTAAAACAAAAAAGCCTTGTTTTATTATTTAAACTTTAGGATGTACAGGAAGACGGTCATATCACATGCGAAAGAGGAGAAGTTTAGTTCTCTTTCTGTTCTGGAGAGAAAAAAAAATTCATGATGAAAAGAGAATTTATATCAAGTGTGTGGAGGGGGGTCGGGTTATATACATACATGCATTTTTTTTTTTAAATCATCATCAACCAGGATCTAAGTTAATGTTTTGTTCATTTATTTTTATATTACCTATGATTGGGGCTATATTATAAAATCCTTTTCTTTGTTTGATGGTGCTAATGTTTGAAATTAAAGCGGATTCAATAAGTCTCCGTTTTGCTTATATCTGGAATGGATTTTAAGATTTTTGCACGTCCAAAGCCGAAAGAGTGGCCATGTTCGACACAGTGGGGAAAGAGTGCATTTAAGGGATTGGCATTTCTTATGTCCCTTTTATGTTCGCTTAGTCTGATTTCCAAATTTCGCTGTGTCTCACCTATGTATGATTTTTTGCAGTCATTACATGGGATGGAGTAAACTTCTCCTCTTTCGAATGTGATATGACCGTCTTCCTGTACATCCTCGCCTAGAAATCCTGATGATGTCCCTTGAAATGGGGACGAAACGTTGATTTAATTTTGTTTTTACTCTTTTAGGTTTTTCCTTTTTATTCACATAACGTCTAAAGCATCATTTATATCTTGCTTTATTTTATTCATATATATATATATATATATATATATATATATATATATATATATATATATAATTTTGGTAAATTAAAGAAACTTTTACAGTATGCGGGTTTCCTTGGTCTGCCAAGCTTAACTTAGAATCAGTTTAATTATGATTTGTCATGTTTACATTAAATACAACATAATCATTGGTCGGTGACGCTTACCTTTAAAATTATTTAATTTTAATTCCGGAATCTCCTTTACCATTTTTCTGTCAAAATTATTATTTAAATAGCATTTGGTTATCTATGGAATTCTTTATCAAAATGTAAGTTTTATCTGTTACTTGTTATTAAGGTTTCAAAATATATCTTTTTTACGCTTAGGGGTGATTTTTTTGTAGGTTACTTCTTTAAAACATTTTACATCCATTATCAATCTGGTGTTAATTTATAAAATGGTGTTTATTCAACATTTGGATATATTAATATTGTTTCATGGCAGAGTTCAAATGAAATTCTTTCATTCAAATCAATTACATTAGATTAATTAGCTGTTACTCGTTTAATCTGTAAACGACGGCTAGGTTGACTGAGACAAGCCGTGAGATCGTCTCTAAAGTATATGGCCAAACAAACTCCCCAATAGACCCTGATAGAAAACAAAGATAAAGAGAAAGTATACAATCGAGAGTGATTTTATTGCAAAGTCAAGGAAATGAAGAAAAGTTGTGGATCTGAAATGATGGTAGAAAATGATGGTATATTTTGGTTGATTCTTGCGTTGCAAGATGAAGAAGTGATTAAGTCTCCGTGTTACTGAATTTATAATTTAGGTTAAGATTTTTCAGATCGCAAAATGTGGATGTTTAGTTTAAAGTAATCGAGGGTTCTATCAAGTATATATGTTATTGACAAATCACTTTTCTCTTTAAAACATATTTAGGATGATACGTGTTGACAAAAATATCTCGACCATGCCAAAAAAATAGAATCGATGTTGGCACAACATATGATATTTTTCAAATAAACCTAACTTGATGGAGAGAAACGGATGCCATTTCCTTATGCGGAAGCGGAAAAATATCCTGAATAAGTGGTAAAAACGAAACAATACTAAAAAATATCCTGAATAAGTGGTAAAAACGAAACAATACTAAAAAATATCCTGGATAAGTGGTAAAAACGAAACAATACTAAAAAATATCCTGAATAAGTGGTAAAAACGAAACAATACTAAAAATATCCTGAATAAGTTGTAAAAACGAAACAATACTAAAAACTATCCTGAATAAGTGGTAAAAACGAAACAATACTAAAAAATATCCTGAATAAGTCGTAAAAACGAAACAATACTAAAAATTAAAAAGTGTTTCATGTATCTAATTTCATTATTTATGTGCTACTATTGGCTACGATAAATAGGTGTGTAAATAAAAACGAATCTGATTAACTAGAAAACTCAGTGCAGTGCTTAGTACGTGAGGTAAGCCCAGTGGTAAGTTCTAAAAATATATATAGAATTAAGCTACACAGTATTATATGCGTTTCATTCCCTTGAGGATTCATCAGGTTATTGCAAATAATTCATATGTTTTATATATTTCCATGGTGCTTATGTTGCTAGGTAGCCAATCCAACTCTTTATTATTCATACGTCTATTTATCGTAGCCATCAATATGACCTTCACCTTCACCGAGGTGAACGATTTATATGACCTTCACCGAGGTGCGCGACTTGACACACAAAAATAAACCGCCTCTTAATCACCTGCTAACGCACGCGTCACTGTAACGTCCAATGACAACAACAACAACAACCTTCTCACTCGACCTGCCTTTATACCACTATCTCACTCCCTTCTCTTGCGCATGCGCCTGTAGATTCCTTACAACCTCGAGACTTCCGCTTATAAAAACCCAAGTTTTGTTGTCGCGCATGCCTATACAAGGCACAAACACGAGGGCGTTTGTTATGTTGGTAAGTACTACACTCCCCCCTGATCTGATGATCACATAGAGTGCACTCCGGGGTTGGCCTCTTAGTTCGTTGGCTTCTGCGAAGGGTGGTATTTACACTCTCGGATTCAGGTTCTGGTTCTGGTTCTGGTTCTGGGTGAGGTTCTGGTTCTGGTTCTGGTTCTGATCCTGCCTGATCAGACGAACTACAACTACCACTCTCTTGCTCGGTGATCTCACTCATTAGCAGCTCATCATATGATGATTCATCGCTCTCTGTATTTGTGGGATGTACTTCACTAGCCGGGCGAAGATCGCGCACATGGCGTGGGGTTCCATCAACAAGGACCGACTGCTGGCTGACCACTCCAGATATTCGTCCTTGCTTGAACTTGGTGGTGCACCGGTTTCCAGGGGGTCTAACCCAAACTGGATCCCCTACCTTGTATTTGTTATGACTCTCCTCGTCGATTGGTTGGACAGTGTCAATGCCCTTTATCCTAACACGGTATTTGTGTATGGCATTGGCCGGTGCTGTTGTTAGTGTCTTCCCATCCTTTGGTGTGATGTTATACCAATACGTGGCCTCCGTAATGGTGCATTGCTTTCTGGCAGCAATTCTCTTGATGCTGCGATGGCTCCTCTCAGCAATGCCATTCCCTGATGGCACATGAGCACATCGCAGTCGTAGTCGGACACCCCACTCATTCAACAACTGCCGAACTTGGTGGCTACAAAAAGCAGCATCGTTGTCCGTCAATATCTCTTCCGGCGCACCTCGCTCAGAAAAGATAGATG
Source organism: Euprymna scolopes (assembly GCF_053919585.1). Classification (NCBI taxonomy): domain Eukaryota; kingdom Metazoa; phylum Mollusca; class Cephalopoda; order Sepiida; family Sepiolidae; genus Euprymna; species Euprymna scolopes. The sequence continues at coordinate 102,756,259 of NC_136485.1, forward strand.
ACAGTTGGCGGACAACATTCGCTGAGTCCTGCCTGGTCATTTGCCGCCACACCGCAAAACGAGTGGGTCCACAGTCGATAAGGGTTAGAAAGGGCTTACCACTGTAATGGGTAATATCCATCGCTAATCGTTGCCACACATGCTCAATTCCAATCGCCCCTTCTGCCATTGCTCAGGTGCAGGATCGATAGACTGGCATGCCTCACAATGCTTGATGATCTGCCTGACATCCGCCCTTGTCACTGTTGAGTCCACATGCCTCGCAAAATACAAAGTTCTTTTGATACCTGGATGTCCACTCTGCACATGAATTCTTTGTATTTGGCTTGAGCTAATCGTGCCAACTGCGCAAGATCGAGCAATGAACTCCACGCCTGTCTTCACAGCTTCATACCATTTGTGAGGCACACGGGTTAGTTGGTCTGCACGATTACAGTGTGATGCCACGAGCGTTACACTCACCGACAGGTCATATTCTGATACCAGACTTTTCAGGGTGTTTAGCCTCCGCCGGATTAACATCTCACTGGCTGCCTTAGTACGGACTCTTGTTCGTCCCGACAGAGTGTCGGACACCCAGTGGGAGACGCAGAAAGAATCCGTGTACAAGTGTAACTTCTTCGACTGCCATTGCAGTGCCAGATTTAAACCCTTCACAACAGCATCCAGTTCCGCCGGGTTGATGTGTTGAGCATCATTCACGGGTCGCAGCCAGCATGCGTCTTCAATTAGATTTCCACGTTGCTCCAATAACACTCCCAATGCCAAAGAAGTAGCGTCAACCCACACATTCACAGTGTCCCCAGTGACACACCATTCTCCACGGGCAGGATCCTCCTTGTTAACTCTCTCTAGGGTTTCTGTCGTCATCAGAGTTAGAAGAGCATCATCAGATACATCATCCCAACCTGTAGTTACTAAACTTGCCCTGCGTTTGATGACGCCCACAGCTGCTCGGAGCAAGCCACACGCTGGTAAGTGACCAATAAGTTTCCCACACAAGGAAAAAATAGTCCGCCGCGTAATAACATCAGAGATGGTTTGAATCTCACTGCCACGCCTCCATCGTAAGGTACCGTCTTTTCCGCAAACGTCCAATCCTAATACCCGTGCTCATTCCCTCAGACGTTCGGGATCCTTGCACTCCAACCCGAATTGAGCTAACTTTTCTCTGACGTGCGACGCAGATTGTACGTCTTCATTGATACACATCATCAATATAGGCCGATGTTGCGTCCTCAGTGGTCTTTTCCTGGGACAACACTGCATGATTTGTGGTGCCACATTCAGCCCAAAGCCAAGCCGAGTAAGGCAGTATCTCTGACCCCGGAACCACACAGTCTGGAACGGCCACAATGTCTCATCCACTCGCACCTGCAAATAAGCCTTCCGTAAGTCTACTATAGACACATTGGAGCCCTTCGGGCGCCATTCTCTCAGCTTGCTGGCGCACACGTCAGCATCGGCAGTGTACGTCTCAATGTATCTATTGAGTTCACGATAGTCCAGCACCGGACGAACTTTTGATTTGTTATGCTGGACTACAGCCATTAAGGGAATCAGACCCTTGGGTGGTCCCAGCTTGTTGGGGTAGGGGATCAACCATCCATTCTGGATCCATGCCTCAAGTTCATTCTCGTAATCATTACGGGCCTCATCGGGTATCGAGTACTCTGCAATGCTATTCTTGAGTTCGTTGGCGCCCTTCCTTCTGTCCACTTCCACGATGCAGTCCATGCTTTTTGGTGAGGGTCGTAGTCCACCTTAAAATCAGGCCGATCAATGTGAACTGCAGCACACACTGGGGTTTCCCAAAATCGCACAGTCCCATCTCTTCCGATAACCACTCGCCCCCAGTGCCTTAATAGCGTCATATCCCAACAGTACATCGAATCCCAGCAAATCCCCTCGCATCACCAGCACATTAATGTTTGCGGCCACACCAGAGTCTGTGTGGACTTTGACAGTTCCGGCTCCACAGCAAGCTTGCGTATTGCCACCTATTGTGGTTACTTTGATATTCTGCTTTGTCCAGTTTCGACACAACTTGGCACTCATGATGGTGTGTGAGCACCCGAAGTCGAGAAGAGCTGAACAAAGCACTTGGTCCACGTACACATTTATTGTCGGTTGCGCCTCAATTTAATCTTGTCCGGGGAACAGGGCGGCGCTGACGTCCTGCCCCCTGATGCATTTCCCGCACAATTTTGGGATAAATGTCCATAGCTACCACATTGGAAACAGCGCGGGTGCCCCCGCCCCTTGTTAGTACAATTTCCTGCGATATGGCCTCGCTGGCCACAGCAGAAACATTTCCCATTGGTCGTGGGTCTCAAACTGGGACTCTTTTCAGCATTAGTCTTGGCTGCCTGCGCCATCATTACAACCGGTTCCCTCAGGTCCTCCTCATCTCCGATAATGGCTCGACCGCGTTCTAACAAATGTTCCATGGGCGTTACAGATATGCTGGTGGAAGCCCTCAACAGTTGCTTAACATGGGTGGGAAGGCCGGCCACAAACGCATACGCCAGTGTTTGCTCTGACACTCCATTGCCAAATAGAACTGCAAGTTTCTTCAGCTTCGCGAAGAAGACGTCCACGGTTTCTCCTGGCATGAGCTTCCTAGTGGCAAATGTTTCGTAGGCCGTACAGGGATCCATGGCAAATGCCTTGTATAAAGCATTTTTTATACAGGTAATACCAGCCTTCTCCACAGCACTCAGTTGCTGATATACACTTAGGGCGCCTCCAGCCAATCTTAGGGGAATCACGGTATGCACACCCTTTACTTCACAGAGGTTGCAGGTCAGCTCAACCCTTTCGACCCAGTCGACAACAGCAGTGGATCCGTCGAATTCGGGTATCAGTTTTAAATCAAACTTTGCCCCAGCCATAGTTGTCCAGGAAAAGAGACAAAATGAAATAGCCGAAATAGCTTATGACCTTCACCTTCACCGAGGTGAACGATTTATATGACCTTCACCGAGGTGCGCGACTTGACACATAAAAATAAACCGCCTCTTAATCACCTGCTAACGCACGCGTCACTGTAACGTCCAATGACAACAACAACAACAACCTTCTTACTCGACCTGCCTTCATACCACTATCTCACTCCCTTCTCTTGCGCATGCGCCTGTAGATTCCTGACAACCTAGAAACTTCCGCTTATTAAAACCGAGGGCGTTTGTTGTGTTGGTAAGTACTACAATCAATCGCACGTTTATCAGACCATAGTTTACGATCAAAATAATATATATATATATATATATATATACTTACATGCATATACATTCATATATATATATATATATATATATATATATATATATATATACATGCATATATATGTAAAAAATATATATTCAGCCAGGACATTGTAATAGAATTGTGCACAAGGAAGTCAGAATAAATCACCGTATGTATATGGATGGCGTGAAGAAAAATCAGTAAGCAGAACAGCTAATAAACACAACGAAAATATTAAGCCAGGATATTAGAATAGTATTTGTAATTTTTAAAAAAATGTGCTCTACTATAGATAAAAAGTGGAAAATAAGGTAATAAGAGGGTATCGAACTTCTCAATCAAGAGGTAATGAGAGTGTTTTGTTAGCAGGTTACGCACACACACATACACACACATATATATATGTACATATATATATATATATACATATATATAAATATGTATATGTACATATGGGTGGTGCTACCGGTTTTAACAATTATCATTGGACTACAAATTCCCAAAGTTTGTCCAGGTAACCTACATCTAAAATTTAAAGTGTTTAGACCCAAAATTGGCGGAGGATTTTGGTCAAGTCTGCAAAGCTCAACTCTTTCAACTTGACATCTTGGCAGCCAAATTCTAGCCCAAAAACTGATTAACAAGTCGGAATACCATTTATCCAAAATTTAGACCCCAACTTTTCAGAATAGTTTGCTAGATACCAAAAATGTCATATCTTTTGAACTTTGACCCCTCGGCAGCCAAATTCTTGGCAAAAACCCGATTAAAAACTTGCTTCATGGCTCAATACACTTTATGTAAAATTTTAAATGTTCAGACAAAAAATTGGCTGAGTAATTTAGTAGAGATAGCAGACAACAATTTTTTCTCATTTCCACCTCAATTTTGACCTCTTAACTAGTACTTTTTTGGGCTTAAATTGAATTGAAAAGATGGATCCATGTTCAAGTAACCTACATCAAAAATTTCAAGTGTTTAGACCCAGCATTGTCGGAGGAGTTTGGTAGAGTTTTAAAAGGTCAAATCGTTGAACTTTGATCCTTTGAAAGCGAAATGTCTGGCCGAAAACTAATTAAAAAAAATTACATTGAGGTCACTATTTATCAAGACCCAGAAGCCACTCGGGGATAAGGATTATTACGTGTACAATAATCATTGAGATAGTATCGTAGTAATCATTAGTATTGGATATTTGATAGAGAGTCTTACTTAAGAGGGCGGTTTGTCATGAATTTGTTTATGTTGAACTAGAAGACATACAAGTTGTAGTCAGGTGGGAAACAGGCAAACGGAAGAGAGTTCCACAGTCGTGCACTTCTAAGAAAGAAGCTCTGCTCATAGAAATATCAATATCCCTTATGATATCCCTTATGTTAAATCTCGAGTCTCTAGACTGAAAATTGACAGAGTAGTTTGGTTGGGAAATGTACACACAGATTGACACACAGACAATTTCACTTTTACAGATATAGGATTAATAGATTATTGTATGTCATTTTGGTCGGTCACTTTAATGAAGAATAACACACTCATCCGATGCTTAATATCGGCTTTGCTGTTGTGTCATGTTACGCCTGGGAAGTATCCCTTCAGTTATCTCCGATTCGTTTTATCAAAATCACAATCCCATATGCAAGACTCCACTAATAGTCTACCTGTGTGTGAATATTTGGCTTTAAACTTGCCCAATTAGCAAAATAATTCTACCGTCAACCTGAGATTATTAGTAATGACTCCGCCTAAACTGACCCACTTTGCCCAACCTTAAGCTAAACAAACATGAAATGAAATGACATTCCAAACAAGAACACGATTAAGCAGACACCATTCCAAACAAAATCAATTAGCCTACTTCCTTGGGGCTTGCATTCAGATATATCCGTATGTTTAAAAGTAACTTAGATGAAGTAGAGTCTGTGTTCTTTGTAAACTCCACGTATATATTAAAAAGTGAAAACAACCTGCATCTCTTAATCCTTTCATACTTCTTTAAAATGATAGTATAATTCAATCTCTGTCGTAAGTATCCAAACAGATATATGCACGGACTTGAGGTCTATATTTGTTACCCTCTCAATATGACGAGGTGACAAAATGTTAAAATCAAACGATCAAGCTTTTGTGTACTTTAGACCAGTATTTTAACATTTCGTTTGTTACTGTACTTATAGTTTCTCTATAACTCCTTTCTTATACAGCCATGTTCCCGACCCGCTCACTAGATCGTGCAGATCAACGAGCTTCACTTTTGAAACTATTCTGAACAACTGTACTCAAGGATTTTGTGACAAATGCCCGTGGTCTAAATCTCAATCCCATGATCAGGAGCGGTTGCTCCAAACGACAAGGTATCACGAAAAGGCTTTTTTAGATTCCATTAGAAAACATATCGTAGATGCTGCATGGACAAATACCTTTTCTCTTTCTGATGAACTGTGCGTTAATGAGACAACCGAATTGTACAAAACAGGATTTCAAACACATGCTCTCACGCGGAAGTATTTCAACAAGCTTTATTCTCCCCAACGATTCACTTAAAATTGTTCAGCTACCATTGCACAAAGACAGCATACATTCTGCAGGTTCGCTTGTCAAAATTCAAAGAAAATTAAGCAAAAATATATCGATGCTAGAAATCATTGTAAGAGTGAAATAGTTACAGCCAGAAAAAGTCATGTTCCCAAACATGTGGGCATAACCATTAAGCGCATAACATGCTAGGGGATGAGAACTCGTGATTTTTAGAAAATTGACAGTAGTGTAGAAATAAAAGAAAACCAGTAATTGTCCCACTATCGAACAGCCAGAGGTCCTCATGCCCAGCCGACAGGAAGGTTGTTCTGCTTGCCTCCAACTCCATCGTAGCCCCAAGAAACTATGTCAACGATGTTTCCCCATGCGGAGATAAGTAACACTTGATGATCTGAAAAGTATCCACTTTGCATGTCCGCGGTATTATAAAAAATTAAGACACCCCATAAACGTATGGATTTGATTTAATTCCTGATATACGAATTAAGACATGTTCAGCTTACAAAGCCCGTATACTTTCTAAACTTCAGAACAAATATCTTGCTTAATCTTACTTCACTAATAGCTGGAAAATTGTCTTTGATTATCAATTATCCCTATGTCAGTGTGCCCCTCGATGTAATACCCTCAACAAACCTGTTGTGCAACAAAATCATTCCTCTGCTTTGTAGAGGCTTCTAGGTGTCAGAAATCATTCTAGTCAAATTACTTTCTTTACTCGGATGGATAGACTTTGGGATTCCCTCGTTGTTACATACTCTTTTGATTGTACTAACATGCAGGTTTGATTGTAATTTACATAGATGTATTACTTATCTCTTGCCATATTCTCTTGTAGACATGGTTCTAAATGGTAGCCTTTCCAGCCCTTGTGAAAATATAGCTACTTCTAAACCAGATAAAGAAAAAATTTAATCTTTGTGATTCATCAGCGAAATATAATACTTACAAAATAAACATAATAAGAAAGTGTATATTGTGGCGTTTTATTTAGAATTTAACGTCAGCACAAGCATTCGCAACGAGCTTTTGTAACCTCTTGGAAAACGCATCAGCTGATTTTACAAATAAATCATTCTTTTTATCTTAATGTGGCGACACCAATTAGTGACAAATTGAAAGTAAGAATAAATGAAATTGATCAAGAATAAACATTTTGCTTTTGTAAGACACATCGCTCATGGAATGTCTAGACATCTGATTTTTTTTTGTCTTAAATTAATGCAAGTCAAGATTTTCAGCATTTTATAGAATTTATCATTTTCTAACTATTACATGCAATTTTACTTGAGAAATCATTTAATGCAGTTACTCGGGGTGTTGAAAACTGGTGGCGAATCTTAAAGTCCGTGTTGATTTCTAAATGAAACATCATACTTTATCACTATTATATTTCAGTAATAAATTGTCAGCATTTTATCATCATCATATTTTATGAATCAAATATTTAATTGTTGGCATTGGTTTACTCGATATTTTATTATTCAGAATTATTTATTGGGAATTTAAAGGAAGAAACCGCGTGAAGGTAGCCAAAATCCTAAGTGAAAGTTATTTTTGTGGAATAAACCGAATTGGAACTTAGTCCGTATCGTTAACCACTGAACCATCGTCACCGCCTTGAGTACTTGATTATGTAGCTACGTTAAAACACACACACTATAAAGTTGGCGTCACATGTTATAACGTTGCATTAGTTTAGCTAAAAGCAATGTAAATTGCGTAACCTACTAGTAAAAATATTTCAACCCTGCCTGTCAAAAATAGATTATAATGCAAAAGTGAAAAGGAAGAAAAGTGGAGACAACATTTTTTTTTTCGAAAAAGAAGAAAAATATTCGATGCAGTGACGGATGACAAGTACATATTCACTGCTTGCCAATATCCTATATAAAAACCAAATATGCAAAACCTAACAAGTTGTAAAAATCGTTAACCGTGCAACGTACGTATATATTAGACAACTGTCAATAAAATATAGACTAAAGCGCCAATAGACATGACGTTTATTAAGGAAGAGAACTCAAGTGTTGCTTGATCTAAAAATTGATGTTTTATATGATTTCAAGAAACGAATTAGATTCAGAAATTGACGTGGTTTTTGTGAACGGGATCATATAAATCGCTTACATTTTTTAAAATTTAAATCTAGCTAATCGATAAGACAAATACGTGCATTCTAAAGTTACGTTCATTTAATATGTGTGTTTATTACTATAAATTATATTTCATGGTATTATAGTCAAACGAAAGATAGACAATTTTATAATTATTTTATCGTACTGTGTCTACACTTATGCGAATAAAGCGATCTTAATCTTTTACTATTTCATTAACTCGTTTCAGTCGTATGTATATCACTTTTCATCATGTGCCTTTTAGTCGCGTGACGTGGGTCGGTCGGTTGGTCGGTCCGTAACACTTTTGTGCTTGTCATTTTTGGTTAAGATCAAAGGTCTGTTGTTAATACATGCTGTTCTTAGCTTTTCTCGGACTTTTGGCCAAGATCAAAAGGGCCTTGTGCCTAATTTTGTTGAATTGAATTTTTTGTACGTTTTTTATGTTCAATTTTTTCTTTCTCAATAAAATATATAAACAAGATCAAAGTGTAGTATCTGTTCTCTCAGTTACTAAACTTGACCCACCACCGGGCTTTCGGGCTAGGTTAAGGTGTTTTTTCTTACTAACCTTTGTTAGCAAGGACCGACCCCCTCCTTTGGGGAGTCAGGACCTAAAGGACCGACTCCACATTTGTGGGAGCTTGGACCCGGAAACCGATCCCCTTTTTTGGGAGACTGGAATCTCGGGACCAACACCACTAGCTGGTAGTTGAGACCTGCTTTTGTTGTTTTTTGCATGCGTTTTTTCTTCGTTCCGGTCTCTTCCCTCTAGAGACAGGGGATGGTCTAATTTCTCCACACTTAATTGCCTGAGCAGCACTCTGACCTGCCAGGCCCAAACTTTGTCTATCTTCGCTGCTCTCCCAGTGGATCGAGCAGACAGGGTTCTCTTTCTCGCTTCCGTTGGGGTAAGTTAGTGGGTAGGGTGACGTGGGGTAGGGCGGGTGCTTCGTTTCTGCTCCCCTTTGTGGGCAGAGATGCCTATCCCCTCTCTCTCTTAATTCCGACGCGGCACTCTGACCCGCTAGCACCCACTGCGTCTTTCTTCTCTGCTCTCCCCCCTCGCGGGGGGATCTGAGCTGCTAACCCGACATCCCCGTGAGGGGAAGTCAAAAACTCTAATTTCTTCAAAGTCCGCTCCTCCCCCTCCTCCCCCTCCATTCCCCTGGGTTTTCTTTTCCCCCACTACACTTTGGTCAGCGCCAGCGGCCAGTGAAACCGCCACGATGCCAGGCAGGAGGGGTACGTCACCCCAAATGCGCAGCATCTCAACTGCGAACGACTCCCTATGTGAGGGAGCTGATGCATCTCCCGGCGAGACGGCGCCAGGAAACAAGGTAGGGCCCCGGCGCGCGGCGACCTTGGAAGAAAGTGGGAGGGTAGGGCTGCAGCCCGCGGCGACCTCCCGAAAAGCACCTGCAACCGCTCCCCACGAGGGCAACCCAGCGGAAAAAGCTGCCGTTAAGTCACTAGCTGGGGAAAGTGCAGAACCCAGCCAACCAGCTGCACCCCAGGACGGCAGAACCAAGGGAGGAAGACCGGGGAACCCATCCCCCGCTCCCCCAAAGGGCGACTCCCCAACAGAAAAGGAGGAAAACAGCTCCGTGGACCAAACCGAGGCGCTGGACGAAGATGTAATAGCCTCCATCTGCTCACTATTCGGCGGGGAAGACAGTGATTGGCCCCCCAACACTCCCCAAGAGGACCAAATACGGAAAAGGGGTGACTCTCCGGCCAGTGGTAACAAAAGCAAGCGGGAAGGAGAGACACCCTTGACAGTACCCACCAAGGCTCCAGCTGGGAACACGGCACCAGAAGGGGAGACACCTCCATCCCCCAAGGGGACAGCCACCCAGCAAAGGAAGAAAATAAGAAAAGGGAGCGGCCCGCATACCAAGACAGGACGAAACAACGCCAAAGACACAATGGCCTACTTTGCCTGGTAACGGCCCAATTCCGAAACCAAAAATGCCCATAACAAGAGAGAGCCCCACAACACCAGCTACGCCCCCCAACCCGAGTCCAGCTGACACCCACCAGGATGGAGGACCGGCATGGGGCCCCAAAGAGCAGCAAGGGAAGTTGACGCCCGAAGACTACAGAGCACTCTTCGACTCCACTTACAAGGAGTATAGCCAGGGGAACAACATCCAACCCCTCCCGGGTCAAGTGGAAGTTCTGGAGAAAAAAGTGCTCTCGCTGATAACTTCAGACACCAAGACAAGGGGTCTGACGGGCGTCAACAAGGACACCATGATGAACGTGTTGCTGGAGCAGAACATTCCCGCCAACTACATCTGTAGAAGGAGTTACGCACAGTGGGATGTTCTGCTCCCCACCTCCGAAGACGCAGGCAGGCTGTCCAGGACCTGCCAGCAGAGCAGGAACATAAAGCTCCAACCCATCTATATGAACAAGAGGACAGCAAATGTTTCTGCTCTAAACGTCCCCTGCTATATGGAGGCCAAACAACTGGGGGCTATCCTAAGCCAGTATGGAGACGTAGAGGAAGTCACCCCGGTCCGCGGATTAAGAAACATCATGACCGGGGACTACAAAGTACAGATGGTCCTGGACAAGGCTGGATTCTACGCCATCCCAGCCACACTCAAGTTCGGAGAGTGGACACTCTCCCTTATAGTGGAAGACTTGTGAGAGACTTGGTGTCCCTCAAGGTAGATATTGCCGCTATCCAGGAGACCCACTTTGTTTGTGACGGGGATTGTCAGGTGCTGGTAAACGATTACGATGTCTACTCAGCATATGGCAATACCTATAGTCGTGGAATCTCCTTGCTAGTGAGTCGCACCCTGTCAGCGTCGGTGAATGTTGTTCACGCAGGCGAGGACGGGCGGGCGCTTGTTGTTGATGTTGCTGTTAATTGTAGTGTTTTTCGGATTGTTGCTGTTTATGCTCCCAATGCTGCTGTAGAGAGGGCAACCTTTTTTCGACGGTTGGAGGGCTTCTTAGTGGATCCGGAACGGTTAGTTTTAATGGGGGATTGGAATGCAATCCTTGATCCCAAAATAGATAAGGTCGGGGGGACTAGCGGGTCGGCGTGGTGTGACAGCAGTCTGTCTGACCTGATGGCCTCGTGCGATCTCGTCGACAGATTTCGTCTGGATCATCCGGGGCGGGAGATGTGGATGTGGCATCCTGTAGTGCCTTCCCATCCAAGCACTTACTTGGATCAGATGTTAGTTAGAAGAGGTGATGTAGACTTCCTATCTTGCCCCACGTTCCACTTGCTAGGACACTCGGACCATAAACTTGTTATGGCTCGTTTGAGCTTAAGTGCTAGGCCTAAACTGGCCGGATACTGGAAGTTCAACAGCACCTTGTTGGAGCTGGAGGACTACCGGTTGAAGGTCACTGAGCTAATTCAGCGGGCTTTCGTGGGGGCGGTTACAGGGAGTAAGTGGTGGGTTAGTCTCAAGGCCAAAATTAGGCGCTTCTCTGTCCAGTATAGCCAACGCCTCGCAATAGATAAGGCTAAGGCAAAGAAGCGTTTAGAGGATAAGCTGACCCGGGCGGTGGAGGGGGGGACCCCCTAGAGTTAGCACTAGCTAAACAAGATCTCAACCGCTTGGCTAGCGAGCGGTATGAAGGTCAAGTAGTTAGGGCTAGGTTAAAGAAAGTTTCTAACGAGGCTGTGAATGTTGACGCTGTTGAGCGTAAGGCTGCTTTAAGGCGCGGTTCGGATGGGTACATTCGTAAAGTACATAACCTGGAAGGACACCCCTTAGTATCGACTCGGGAGATCTGCGAGGGGTTTCGGGAGCATCTATCGGTGCGCTTCACCCAACTACCCGGACTCAGGGTTGATGAGTTTGGCAGCTATTTGGCTGACTCGCCCCGCCTCACGGCGGCTCGGGCTGATAGCTGTGATGGTCTTATTACTGAACATGAGGTCATTACTGCGTTGAAGCAGGTCGGCTATAACAAATCCCCGGGGCTTGATGGTTTACCCTACGAGTTTTACTTGAGGCTGTCGCCCATGTTGGTCCCTATTCTGAAGGATATGTTCAACCATTGGTTTGCCCAGGGTTCCATCCCTGGACAGGTGACCAAGGGTGTGATCACATTGCTGAGGAAAGGTCAACGGCATGGTGGGAGGGAAAACTTTGATGATTTTAGGCCCTTGACTCTGCTAAATACAGAGTTAAAGATTTTGGCAAAGATTCTTGCGAATCGCTTGCAGGTTGTCATCACTGACTTGATCGAACCGGACCAGACTTATGCTGTGAAGGGGAGATCGATTCAAGACAATTTGCACTTGATACGCTCGATCATAGAGGGGACAGAAGACGACGCCGAAGCCGCGCTGATCAGTTTGGATCAGTCCAAGGCATTCGATAGGGTCGACCATCGGTTCCTAGGATCTGTGCTGGAGGCCGCCGGATTTAATCCGGACTTCCGCAAGTGGATCTTTGTTCTGTATGACAGGCCGACGGTAGCGGTGCAGATCAACGGTAGGCTGTCGGAGTCATTCGCTGTCTCTCGGTCGGTGCGACAGGGTTGTCCGCTGTCGCCTCTGTTGTATGTCCTGGCGTTGGAACCCCTCCTTCGCAAGTTAAGGGACGAGGCGGCTACACCAATCCTGCGCGGAATAGCTCTCCCTGGAGGCACACAAGCCAGGGTTTCCGCGTTCGCCGATGACGTCACCGTGTTCGTGTCTTGCCTCACGGACGTTCAAGCGGTGGTCGAGGCGCTCGCTCGATACGAAGAAGTAACAGGGGCCATCTTCAACCGTAGCAAGTCTGTTGGCCTGCGGTTGGGGGCCTGGACTGGGGTAAACTCGCTTCCAGGTATTTTCAGCTGGACCGATCGACCGGTCCGCATTCTCGGTGTCTGGTTTGGACCGGGACTTCAGCTGGAAAAGAATTGGTCGGAAGTACAGTCTAAGGTCAAATCGTCAGTAAAGACTTGGATTGGAAGGAAATTGTCCTTGAAGGGTCGGGCGGAGGCGTGTGCTACATACGTCTTTCCGCTCATCCTTTACCGTTTGTCTGTACTTCCTCTCCCTGCAGAACGACTAACCCGCTTACAAGGGCGCCTCGATTCACTTTTGTGGAACGAGGGCAAGCATTATGTCTGCAGAGAGGTCTGTGTTCAAAATCCGAGCGAGGGAGGCCTGGGTCAGCCAAGTCTCTTGTGTCATAGAAACGCCGAGAGATTGGCTTTCCTGAGTCGTTCGCTTGAAGGAGACGCTCCTTGGGTCCCTGTGGTTGAGAACTCGTTTCCCAATCTCAAACCCAACCCTTCGGTAGAAGGTCGTCGTAGACCGAAGGGGGAGTCCAAGTTCTTCTCCGAATGCCGAACCGCTCTTAGAGCTTTGCCGGGGACCAATGTCCTCGATCAGCCAAGGAAGAAACTGTATCGGGATTTAGTGGAGGGGACCGCGAAGGATCCACTTTGTAGGCGGGTGGGATGGTCGATGGAGGTTGTCCGTTCTCAATGGTGTTGGGCGCCGGGACGGGAGGTTCTGAATAACTCGGAATTCTCCCTGACTTGGCGACTGGTCCGAAATGCGCTGCCCCTCTTCGATGTACTTTTCCGGTATAAAGAACATACCAGTCGCTTCTGTCCGTGCTGTGACGAACGCGAGCCCGAAACAATCGAGCACGCGTTTTTTAGTTGCAGCCGGATACAGCCCCTATTAAAGTACGTCGAGGGGGTAACAGCTCGCATCGATGCCGAGTGTCTGCTCGATCTCGACGTAGGAACTTTTGTGTACAACATGGAGCCGCCGTTCCCCAGGGAGGAAAGTTTGGTTTTCCTGGCGATCCTAGCAGTAGCGCGCATGACCATTTGGATCACGCGCCTCAAGTTGGTCCACGAAGGGACATCTGTTCCTGATCGTTTACTTTAAACATTTGCTTAAAGTAAAGATCAGATGCGATTGGAAGAGGTTGCCTAGAGTGGAATTTGACAAGAGGTGGGTGCACAGCACTAGTTTGTGCATCCGTCGAGGAGCCAAGTTTCAATACGTGTTCCCTCCTTAGGCATGGCATGGGTGGTGCTGGGTCCTACGGAACCCATCCCGCCTAGGTTAGCATTATAAGTTCAGTAAAGTAACTCTTGACTGGTGGTACAAATGAGATCCTGTTCCTGATTTTATTTTTTGGTATTAGAGAACCTCTGAGTCTGCCCAACCCCCCTGCTCCTCATCTTTATTTTCTGATGCCCCGGTCATCCCCCCACTCAGAGGTCACCTTCCTACCCCCTCCATCCGTTGCTTTATTTTCTCCCACCTCCATTAAGGCGACTTCCCCAAACCCCATTAGGGATGCTCTGCTTGTTTTCGGTTCCCCGGAAAACAGTGGGGGATCTAGCCACATAGAATAGTACAGGGGGGTCTTACTAACAACACATTACTAGTTTTTTCCTTATTTTTGAAATGAACACTTTCATTAGTTTTTTCCCACTCCACGAACATTTTATGCCAATTAATTCAAGAACTCTTTCTAATGAAATCGAACTTTATTTTCTCACACATACACACACACACACACACACAAAAAATGCACACACAACATACAGAAATGAATATACAAATTGTACATAGTTAAATTTTACATTGAACGCTGGGGTTATTAGTTAGATTAGGATCCACAGAGTGATTGAGGTATTTTGGTAAATGTTGCCAGTCAAGAGTAAGACTTCAAAGTCTCATCTGTTACATAGTCAAAAAGACCCTGTACCTTCCCCCTCCCAATTTCTTGTAAGGCCTTGTGCCTAATTTTGTTGAATTGAATTTTTTGTACGTTTTTTTATGTTCAATTTTTTCTTTCTCAATAAAATATATAAACAAGATCAAAGTGTAGTATCTGTTCCGGTAGATACTGCAAGCTATGACTAGCTATGACTAGCAAAGACCAGATGTGGGGGCAACCCCACATGCCTGACCATTAACCAGTTCCCATTTCCCACCTCTCGGGAGCTGGCCCCCTTTTTCCCTTCCCCCTCCCTTCACTCCTCACATTAAAAATCGGCCTTGTGCCTAATTTGCTCGGTGGGGAAGCAAATAAATACCATCTGTTCCGGCAGATGCTGCAAGCTATGACTAGCAAAGACCAGATGTGGGGGCAACCCCACATGCCTGACCGTTAACCAGTTCCCATTTCCCACCTCTCGGGAGCTGGTCCCCTTTTTCCCTTCCCCCTCCCTTCACTCCTCACATTAAAAATCGGCCTTGTGCCTAATTTGCTCGGTGGGGAAGCAAATAAATACCATCTGTTCCGGCAGATGCTGCAAGCTATGACTAGCAAAGACCAGATGTGGGGGCAACCCCACATGCCTGACCATTAACCAGTTCCCATTTCCCACCTCTCGGAAGCTGGTCCCCTTTTTCGCTTCCCCCTCCCTTCACTCCTCGCATTAAAAATCGGCCTTGTGTCTAATTTGCTCGGTGGGGGAGCAAATAAATACCATCTGTTCCGGCAGATACTGCAATCAAACACCATATGTGGGGGTAACTCCACATATCAGACGTTGGTCAATGTAGGGGCAAACCTTCATACCAACAGTTCCTATCCAGCTCCCATTTCCCACCTCTCGGGAGCTGGTCCTCCTTTTCCCCCTACCTCTCTCTCCATATTAAAAAACGGCCTTGTGCCTAATTTGCTCAGTGGGAAAGTAAATAAATACATACTGCAAGCAAAGACGATATGTGGGGGCAACCTCATATATAAGACCTTGGTCAATGTAGGGGCAAACCTTCATACCAATTGTCACTATCCAGCTACTCCCCGGGGAGCTGGTCCCCATTTCCCCTTCACTCCTCACGTAAAAATCGGCCTTGTGCCTAATTTGCTCGGTGGGGGAGCAAATAAACACCCTTTTCTTGGCGTTTTGGCCAAGATCAAAGTGTAGTATCTGTTCCGGCAGATACTGCAAGCTATGACTAGCAAAGACCAGATGTGGGGGCAACCCCACATGCCTGACCTTTAACCAGCTCCCATTTCCCACCTCTCGGGAGCTGGTCCCCTTTTTCCCTTCCCCCTCCCTTCACTCCTCACATTAAAAATTGGCCTTGTGCCTAATTTGCTCGGTGGGGGAGCAAATAAATACCATCTGTTCCGGCAGATACTGCAATCTATGACTAGCTATGACTAGCAAAGACCAGATGTGGGGGCAGCCCCACATGCTTGACCTTTAACCAGCTTCTATTTCCCTTCTCTCGGGAGCTGGTCCCCTTTTTCCCTTCCCCCTCCCTTCACTCCTCACATAAAAAATCGGCCTTGTGCCTAATTTGCTCGGTGGGGGAGCAAATAAATACCATCTGTTCCGGCAGATCCTGCAAGCAAAGACCATATGTGGGGGCGACCTCACATATAAGACCTTGGTCAATGTAGGGGCAACCCTACATACCAATTGTCACTATCCAACTCCCATTTCCCACCCATCGTGAACTGGTCCCCCTTTCCCTCCCCCGTCCCCCTCTCTCCACATTAAAAAACGGCCTTGTGCCTAATTTGCTCAGTGGGGAAGTAAATAAATACCAACCCTTCATACCAATTGTCACTATCCAGCTCCCCTACTCCCCGGGTAGTTGGTCCTCATTTCCCCTTCACTCCTCACATTAAAAATCGGCCTTGTGCCTAATTTGCCCGGTGGGGGAGCAAATAAATACAAAGCCCACATATAATCCCTTGGTTAATATAGGAGCAACCCTTCATACCAATTGTCACTATCCAGCTCCCCTATTCCCCGAGGAGTTGGTCCCCATTTCCCGTTCAACCCTTACATTAAAAATGGGCCTTGTGCCCAATTTGCTCTGTGGGGGAGCAAATAAATACCCTTTTCTTGGCCTTTTGGCCAAGATCAAAGTATAGTATCTGTTTTTACTACATGCTGTACTTATGTTTGTAACTTTTCCTTGGCCACATGGCTAAGATCAAAGTGTAGTATATGTTCTTAACAGACGCTGCAGTTACATTTGTAAATTTTCCTTGGCAATGGAAGGGGAAACTCTTCCATGCTAAGGCATTTTAAGTCGCATGCAAATCACTCCATCTGTCGATCTGTAACACATTTACATTTATTTTATTTTTTTAAGCAAGGGTTACGACGTAATATTTTTGTCCACCGATTTATCAGAGAGGGACCTATGTTTTCAATGGGTTCGTCTGTCCATTCGTCCAGATTAGTTTTTCCTGTAATTTTTCACAAATTATATCTTAATATATAAATGTGCATAGTAAAAAGAAATGTTTTCTTTTTTGTTTTTTTTTGTTTTTTGCGAAATATTCTGTTTTGCCCGCAGGGGCTCCAAAGGGGTCAAACATGTCCCAAAATGACACTTTTTGTTCTGTAACATTTGATCCATCCATTAGATTTTTCTAAATCTTGCCGAAAATTTAGAGGGCATTGTTCTAGATATAAAATCAGTATGTGTGACCCTGGCAAAAATCTGGTTTGTATCCCCGGGGATTTTTTTTGTGCTGAAAACACCCTTTCGTCTGGCACGTTTCTCATATTTCTCAACAAAAACTTGATATGTCTAAATAGTGGTTTCCCATGTTGCTGAATGTAAATATACATGTGTTAAGGTGTGAAACTGCACTGTTTGTCCATTGTCACTGGTATTCGGCATTCAAAATGACTCATCAGGGGTAAAAAATGTACCAAAGTTGTAAAAAATGACACTTTTTGTCCCATAAGTTTTTACCTATCCATTAGATTTTTCTGAAACTTGTCTAAAACGTGGAGGCCATTGTTCTTAATATAAATTCAGTGTGGGTCACCCTGGTTATATTCTGGTTAGCGTCCTCCGGGCACTTTTAGTGCTAGAAAACACATCTTTTTGGGACTCCCATGTAGCACCAATTTTTAAAACTATATTTCGCACGGCTCGTTTTTTAAGCAAGGGGCATGGAGTAACATTTTGGTCCCCTGATTTATCGGAGAGGGACCTATGTTTTTGGTGGGTTTGTCTGTCCGTTAGTCCGGACGATTGACAGATAACCGCCCATTAGTTTTTCCTGAAATTTTGTCACAAATTATATTTCAATATATAGATGTTCATAGTAAAAATATTTTTGTGTGGAAATTCTCATTTCATTACAGGAGCTCAAAAGAGGTCAAAAATGCCTCAAAATGGCCAAAAATGACATTTTTTGTCCCATATAATTTGATCCATCCATTAGATATTTTTTTTAAATTGCCCAAAATGTGGAGGGTATTGTTCTTAATATAAATTCAGTATGGGTGACCCTGGCAAAAGTCTGGTTTGCATCCCCCGGGGACTTTTAGTGCTGAAAACGCCCTTTCTGCTGGTGCGTTTTTCATATTTGTCAACAAAAACTTTATATGTATGTCTATATAGTGGTTTCCCATGTTGCTGAATTGTGTTTATGTGTAGAACTGCACTGTTTGTCCATAGTTACTGGTATTCGGCATTCCAAGTGGCTCATCAGGGGTCAAAAATGTACCAAAATTGCAAAAAAATTACACTTTTTGCCCCATAAATTTTTACCTATCCATTACATTTTTCTGAAACTTGTCAAAATGTGCAGGACATTGTTTTTAATATAAATTTAGTATGGGTGACCCTAGCAAAATTCTGCTTTTCGTCCCCCGGGGACTTTTAGTGCTAAAAATGCCCTTTTTTCATATTTCTCAATAAAAAACTTGATATGTATATCTATATAGTGCTATCCCATGGTGTTGAATTCAAATATACATGTGCTACGGTGTAAAACTGCATAGTTTGTCCATTGTCACTGGTATTCAGCATTCCAAGGGGTTCATAAGGGGTCAAAAATGTACCAAAATTTCAAATAATGACACTTTTTGCCCCATAAATTTTTACCTATTCATTAGACATTTCACTGAAACTTATCCAAAATGTAACTTTTCCTTGGCCACATAGCTAAGATCAAAGTGTAGTATCTGTTCTTCAGATGCTGCACTTAAGATAATTTGTACCAGTCAATGGAGAGGAAACCCTCTATACTGGGACAATTATTATTTTTGGTAACCAGAGTGCCCCCTTTTTGCCTACTTTTAGGGGAGCTGGTTTTTACCTCACATTAAAAACGGCCTTGTGCCTAATTTGCTCAGTGGGGGAGCAAATAAATACCATCTGTTCTTAACCGATGCTGCACTTGTTTGTAACTAATAAGTAAATGTGTTACGGATGGACCGACTGACCGACCGACCGACCGAGGGTGAATAGATTTTTTTTTAAAATGCATACCACAGAATAGTTTATTTAGTCGTGTGCAAGCAACTCTATATGTCACTCAATCGGTCGGTCGGTCCGTAACACATGTACTTTTATTTATTTTTATTTTTATTATACCACTATTTATTGGTTTTTGGGGTTCCTGAATACGAAAATAACGTTTCAAATTCCCTAAATCAAATATTTTTTTAGATATAAAGTGGGGGATCACTTTCCTGTATTAATTTAATGTAAAATGATCACCCAGTTTACAACCAGTCAGTCTCAAAGTCATTAAAGTCATTCTCCAGATCATTAAAGTTGTTTTTGAAGGATTCTAGTTATTTTTTAAGCATTCAAGTCATTCTTAAGGTCATTCAATTCATCCTTAAGTTCATTAAAGTCATTCTAAGTCATTTACTTTTTATTTAAGTTATTTCAGCCCATTTTCGGTCATTTTAATTTATCTTTAAGAATTCCATGTCAATCCTACATTCAATGCAAGGTTAACTGTG
Organism: Euprymna scolopes; assembly: GCF_053919585.1. Lineage (NCBI taxonomy): Eukaryota > Metazoa > Mollusca > Cephalopoda > Sepiida > Sepiolidae > Euprymna > Euprymna scolopes. Next base: position 102,775,848 of record NC_136485.1, read on the forward strand.
TAATATAGCTTCATAATATGCAGTTCAAATAAGTACAGTGTTGCATAAGCAGAGGAACTTCAGATGTGAATTGATAACAGTTGGTTGATACCATAGTTAAATGCACATATCGATATTGAAAGTATTAGTCCCGTCCATGGCTATTGAGAAACCTACTAAAGGCAACGTGTAACCTGTAATTGATTACTGAGAATTAAATTAAAATATTGATGCTTTCACTGCCACTGCTGATGTGAGCGCCGCTAAACTACGGGAATTGCGCCAGAAGAGAATTAATGTAGAATTTTTAGATTTGGACAAAACCTATAAATGAGTCACTGTAGACATTCTTGGCAGTAATGGCCAAGGTGTTAAAAGTATTGTTTTACACGTTTGGGTTTACACTTAAAAATATTTCTTTGTGTAATTGCAGATGTCATTAAAACTTTGTTGATGCCAAATGAGTTCACAGTGAAGGCGATTTTAGATAACGTTGATGAATTATGCATTTATAAGGACATAATACAATCTGCACATGCGGTTCGACTAAAACTATAATGCTTGATTTAGTATGTAATGACCCTAATTGCCTCAAGGATAGGGGCGCTAGTATCAGATATTGAGAAAAGTGTAACACTTTACAGTGAATGCGAGATAGTCTAGTTTCAGATTTACGTAGTGTCTTCACATAACGAATCACGTTTTCTATTTGCGGTGAATTAGTAGGAGATTTACATATATGTGGATGACTCCGACCGGCAAAGCAAGTACTAAAAAATTGGACAACTGCGATAACAAAAATATAAAACAATTTGTGGATAACCATTCTCTCAAGTAAATATTGGCCAACTCGTTTATTAGAGTATGTAAGAACGACCCTGATGATGGTGAGTGGTATGTATGAATTGAATGCATGGATTGACACGAGTACTTTGGCAACAGTTGTGGCGTTGGAACGATTTGGTATTTTTTTATAAGATGCGTGCTAATTTCGCCGACAAATGATGCTCAACATATCAATTTGGCAGAACTTTTTGCCATGATCAAAGACGTCAATCTAGCGTTGCATTGGCAATCAAAGATCGTCTATATCAACATCAAATCATATTCCATTTACTACCTGCTGAGCGCCAATCTAACTGCGAAGGTACGAATTAGAAGTAAAGCCACAACTGAAAGGATCCATACACTCGTGCCAAAAGTGCAAACGAATGGATGCAGTAGCGGCCCGATGGCAAGAAAAATAGAAATAAAGTATTTACAAAGCAATTGATGTTGGATACACATAAATGTAACGCATTGCCCTTAACAGATTATGACCCAACACATTTCAAAACTTTCCGGTCGATTACATATTAGGATTCATCGAGCAATATACGTCAATTAAGATCCGTCTTTTTATTAACGTGGTTATCTGCTTGAAATCTTGAAAAATTATACCAATACATTTTAATGTGAATAATTTCAGAATTTCACAAACGAATATGGTATTTAAATATGTTACCGATTCGCAAATTTACGGGAAGTTAACCGTATTGCAGAACAATTACCAGAAGCATTTCCAATCGTCGATTGCCATCGCCGTAAACACTACTTGTACGATACCAGTGCTTGAACACCCATGACTGACATTTTCAGGCAACACAAACTGGAAAAATATAAACACATTAATCTACTGATTCGGCTTTCGTTTACACTCGTCAGAGTAAATATCATAGAAATTGTTAATGCACTTCCATTAAAAATTTAAATAATATCACCAAATAAGTAGTATTTCCAAGTTATGGAATAGAAAAATAAATGAAAATGGAAAATCACAAATGGATCACATTTACCCATTTTGCTTGAATAAAAGGGGCTTTAATTGTATTGGGAATTTTAAAATGTAAAAATGAATAACGATCTCTTTATGACAAAGAAAGTGTCACATGTGCAAATGTACGTACATCTGGCACTATTGATACAGCGTCGCAACATAAGAATAACATATCTGTGTTAAATAATTGCAGAGTATGTGTTGTTACATTCTAGTTACATATTCACCATTAAACTGAAATTTAAATGCACAAATAATATTAAAATGTGATAATGTGAGAAAAAGAAATCCTTACATAGAAGTCTTAGACAAACAAAGCAATAGCTGAATAGTTAAAAAATATTGTGGGTGTTTTATGAATGCAGTGTAAAATAGGTAGGTATGAAAGCTAAGCTATTTTCCTTTAACAACAAAGATACGACTTTCCAACCAGCGATTGTTATGCAAAACCTTTCGGATAGTAAAACTCGCATGTTTTACACCATCACGAAGTTAAATCAGTACATAGAAAATGTCCCCAATTCTTCCGTACAGAAAGATGGTTCTCCTTACTAGTCTAGACAACTTTTCGCATCAACAAAAATTCTTAAACTAATCATTTGTCTGTTTATAGAGTGGTCTTTCTACATTTTGATTTTTATAACATTTTTAGTTTTTAATATTATTCACAAGGTTCAAAATGTTTATCTAACTTAATATACTCTTCACTATTTGCTAAACTCCAGTCCATGTCGCATCGTTGGGGGATAGCATTCTTGTGTTTACTTTATTTGGTTTCTGAATTCAACAATATATATTCGAAGAAAGTCGGGCTTATACCGATCTCAAAATATACCAAATACATTTTTTTTCAAATCTTTACCAACAGAAAAAAAGAAAATGAAGACGATTTAATAAAAAATTGCTATTTAAAAATTGTAGATGTGGCTCTATTTTAAATAATGTTTCTCATGGCTAATACTATCTAAGTTAGCTTTATTTGAAAACTTTCAACAAAAAATAAATCTGGATATAAAATGAAGATTGTAATAGATTTTATATTAAAAAAGATGTACGGTTGAAAGATATATCAAAATCGTTAATATTTCAGATGTATTCATTGACACGAAGATAATTTGCTTCTCTACCATAAACGATATTTATGATTTTCTAAACTTTGCTTAAACTTATATTATTTACTGACATTTTTTAAACCGAAATAATACAATTATTTCTATTGATAATAAATTTGTTTTAATCTCTTTGCAACTAATAAAATGTTACATTACTTAACCCAGTTTACTTTCTCATTTCAGACTATGGTATAATCTTTAAATGATCAATTGAGTTTAAAATCATTGTCAGATCTGTGTTTCGTCATAAAATCATTCTCCAACATTTTCGTCATAAAATCATTCTCCAATTCTATTACCTATAACTTCTGAGTAGGAGTGTAATATTATAATGATATAACCTCCATGCAGTACCTTCTGTTTAGCTTCAGGGTTAGTTTAATGTTTGTTATTTAGTCATTATATCATAATCCGAGGAATTACCTCCTACGTTTTTTTTAAGAATTGTTCAGTATATGGTTTATTGTAATTAGACTGACCTCCCAATCATCACCTTATACTTTAAGGCAGTAGAGTACCAGTTCTGTTACTATGAGGTTTTCCTTTCGTGCATTAATTCTGCTATTAGTAAACTCTCGATCCACCTGATATCTACAACGGATGTTCCAAATGTAGTGCTTTTTATTTTGTATTCCTTCTTATGGACAAGAGGGAATTGTAAATTGCCTTATTATAATAATGGCTTAGTGTATGCATTCATGGTCTGGCTGTTTGATCCATCTGTTGCAAATATTAATGATGATAATTTATAAGGAATAAATTGCTGTCATGGGCATGCACCAGAGGTAGAAATGCGTAATTAAATTCCTCTATGCAAAACAAATTGACTCGATAACATTTACCGGCGACTGTTTAACTTTTGCGAAGCTGAAACATTTGATGTCAGCAAATGGGTCCATCGATTTCAGAGTAAAGTTTATGATTTCTCGGCGGATATTTGATTAGTTATCAAAATCAAAAGTTATGGTTGCTATTGGTAAAGTACTCAGTAATGACTAGTTCCCAATGACAATCTCCGATTGTTAGAAAATTATATCCTCAGTACAGGCGATAAGAAATATATAAGAAGGAATTACCGTAGATCTCTTCACGGTGATGTTTGACGGAACAAATATAGACCGAAAAAAGAGCTTTGGTTGAATTACTATACAACATCCCGTTCGACATAATGATTCCTCGGCTCAACAAGCCGCACGTTAGGAAGTTGGGATATTTACATGCCAAGGAGTTGCGAAAATACCATCTAATGTGACAATAGCATGCTCACAAGATGGATAATGACAATCAGTTTACATATATATCGCATCGCATGAAAATGTTATTCATCTACTGAGATTAATCATTACGATGTTGATTCAACTTTTATAAACTGTCATGTTATAATTTATAACTGAGGATTGTTTATTGAAAAAAATACATATCATCCGAGGTGAGGAAATACATACTCTATTACATCAGCTCCTAAGTAGATGGCGTGGATCGACAATTTTTACCTGGTAAGGTTTTGGATAGAAGCACTGTATTGAGTGCATCAGGGTAATATCAATCGCGTTTTCATAATATATTTATGTATTCCGATATCATGGCATCCAATGTAACAATTTATTAACCAATGAATATTTATATATTTTCCACATACACAGTATTAAATATAACAAAGTATTTATTTACGCAGAGTCAATTTTTATTCAATAACACAGATTCAGCACAGAAATTTATCGCTCAATTGTTTCAATGTATATTTGTTATTTCTAATATCGAGATTCCACCCACTCTAACCCAACTCTTTGTTAATTTAAGTCTAGTGCACGTGATCCAGATTAGGGATCATAATATCCAATAAAAAATTAATTGTTTCATCCTGCAAGATCAAAAGCTAATGTACCCATTGTGATCTTTGAGAAAAGCAGTTATTCTATCTACGAAGTTTTCATTTCTGGAGCAAGAATCCCGGATATATAAAAGGTTATAGAGTTTCGCACAAAATTTTGAATCACCAGCTTGTTAATTAATTAATTTTCCTTTCATTCATGTAAAAACCATATTCTCGCAACGCTCGAATCTGTTCTCTCTAAGAAATCTATAAAATAGTTATCGACGGGCAAAAGTAAGAATCATGAAGCAACGATACCTGCGTGCATTGGGGTGCCAAGATGGGCATAAATTATACCCGTATTTTAATAGATGTCATCCAAATCCTGATCTCAGAGTATTCGTTAACATTGCTTAAAACTACAGAGTTATTTATAGCAGCACTTGGTAGATCATTGGTACTCAGGATCTGTCTGTCTGTCGATCCTACTGTCTCTGTTTGGTCTCTTACGACTTTGTAGCACTCCTTTTTCCTTGAAAGGATACATACACAAATTTACAATGAAATGATTCGTACACATCTGTGGAGAAAGTGGCTTAGCGTTAAAGAGACTGCGCGTTTGTGCCTGCAGAACACAAACTAAGAATCAAGATGGCGCCCGCATGCGTTTATGTGGAAAAAAGTCTCGTGGAATCTCGGAGAAACTCGTACCCTTATTCCATAAATAACGAGGAGAGATAAGCGGGAGGAGAGACGATTTTGAGTCACGAAAACGAACGGATGTGTGTAAAAGAAGAGGTAGAAGAAAAGAGTGTGGTGAACGAAACAAACAACGACTCGGTTGAAAGTAGAGTTGTAACGAACACAAGCTATTCCGGCATGACGTCAGGATTTGACCCCAAGCTAATTCCCCTGTTTGATGGCAGTAGCACTGATCACTCAGTGCAGGAATGGGTGGAAAAAGCAGAATTAATATGTCAGCTCAGTGGGGTGAAGCGTATAGAATGCGTGGACCCAATGCGCCTCACTGGGGGAGCATATGCAGTATACCAGCAGTTGGCTGATGAGGAAAAAACAGATTTTGCCTGCATCAAACGCGCCCTTTTTACAGCATTTGCATTAGATCCAATTACTGCATGGAAGAAATTCATGGCCCGAAAATTACATCCCGGGGAAACGGTGGATGTGTATCTGGCTGAGCTAAAAAAGCTATCGGTCCTTTTTTGAGGGATGTCAGACAAAGGCTTGGTGTGCGCCTTTGTTGCAGGATTACCTAAGAGTGTGGAAGATCTGCTCCGTGCCTCATCCCAAGTGGACGAGTTGACATATCGGAAGTATTGGCGCGGGCACGAGCAATACTAAAGAAAAGCCCTAACACTATAGACCAAGTGGCAGCTGTACCACCATCACAGGTTTGATTGCAGGACCTGGGCGCAGCTACAACCTGCTATAAGTGTGGAGGACCCAACCATTTGGCCCGTGATTGTCTTTCGTCACGTCAACCAACTCGGAAACGTGACGGGCCGCAGTGCTACAAGTGCAAAAAACGTGGACACCTGGCTCGCACCTGTCCGGGGAACGGACAAGGGGAAGAAGCTACAGCGCCAGTCTTCTTCCCAGATCGTCACTGAGCATGGCGCTACCCACTGTAAGCATACACATTAATGGAAGCGAGCGCCTCGCGCTTGTGGACACTGGGTGCACCCAGACTCTCGTAAGCAAGATATGCTGTGCCACTTGGAAAGAAGAGAGAATTCCGGTAATAACTGTAGGCGGGGGTTCACTAGCCTCTTGTGCGGTGAGCATTATCCGCGCAAGCATCAACGACGGGCCTGCAGTAGCCGTGCGAGCCCTGGTGATAGAGGGAGAGCTTCTCGGGTACGACCTACTCTTTGGTATAGACTTGATTACACAACTGGGTGTAATTACCGTGGACAAAACCGGTAAGGTACAGTTCTCCCGATGTGAGGAACATGTTTGTGCTGCCATAACTCTCGACGAGCCTGACTTTCATGCAGAGTATGATAGAAACACCAATGCATGGACGGCGTCTTGGAAGTGGTCAAACGATCAGTCACCAATATCCTTGCGAAACCGGTTATCGGAATATCTCCCACCCATGTGGCTAAAGGAACAGTATGAAGAAGAACTGCAAACGTGGATCGACAATGGCTGGCTTCTTCCATACCAAGAGGATGAGCTTGGCCTCCCGCGAGGGTTGATTCCCTTGATGCCCGTCGTACAAGAGACCAAATAAAAGGTCCGCCCCGTCCTAGACTATAATGAGCTCAATGAGCATGTCGACCCATATACAGCAAGGGCTGATGTGTGTGCACTCAAATTAAGGGAGTGGCGACAGCAGGGATCGAACGTGGCAACTCTGGACCTACGCAGGGCCTTTCTGCAAATACGCATTGAGAAGAAATTGTGGCCATTTCAGACTGTGGAAATTAGAGGAATCCGATATTGTCTAACCAGGCTAGGGTAATAGTAAGCCCTAAAGTGATTTATCGACATAAAAAATAAAAACAAATTTATTTGTTTTTATACCTTGAGATATAGCTTTAGAAATAATACATATTTACTAAGTAACCTAATATAATAACTGATCTATTATTTCTCTTTACTAGTAAAAAATAAATACTACTATTTTCGTTAAAATTATTAGATTTTCTACATTTTCTCAAACTTAAAATTAATGAATGCTATACTTTTTTGAAAAGATCGGCTAATCATTGTCACATATAAAGAGCCATAGGGCGTTCCAAATATAATGACTCTTATTTTTATTCTGTTAGAATGGAACAGAGGAGAGCGCGAAATACATCGTTATGATGACTAAACTTATGCATTTATGACCTGAAAGTTTCATGCCTTTGTTGCTCATATTGGCGGTGTAAGACTCTAAATAAGCAACCCTTGTCACAAATAGTGGTCACAAGCAAGGATGCACGATTAAATTCCTGACAAAAGTGCATTGGTAATGTGATAACCATGTAGAAAATAAAGGTTGGAATACAAAAGGTCACTCGTTCTCCTGGTAGTATTCCTGTCTTCGTAGCTTTCTAATTTTCTAATTAAAACATAAGGCGCTTTTTGTTTCGCCTCGTAGAATCAAAATACATTTTAAGAATACCCATAGCATCCATTTTGATTAAAACCGCAACGAAATATGATTATATTATATATTCATTGAAATGCCGAGTTACATTTATCATGGTTAAATTCTACTCCTTTAAAAGCAAAACTTATACAATTCTTGACCATGGACCATGCTGCGTGGCGCCATGTATCATCCGATTCATTATATACATTTTCCTTTTTCTAAAAACCAACTACAATAATTGTGACAAGCAATGTCACGAGTAAGCAATCAGTGGTTTAATATGACGCAGACTGTTGTAATGTAACATACTGCTAGAAACATCTGACAAAGAGAGACATATACAGCGTCTTGATTAAAACGGAGATATTTTTGGAGAAAAGCATTTTCCTTTATAACGAAACATAATTTAAATATAATGCACGCTTTTAACACACACACACACACACACACACACACACACACACACACACACACACACACACACACACACACACACACATATATATATATATATATATACTAGCAGAAGTACTTCTCGTTGACTAAGTTAAAAAAAAGGCTTAAATGGAATCTGATATAAATAACAATATAAATACCCTTTAATTTATTTTCAACAAATTTTCAATATTTTTTTAATATTATCTTCCCTTCCTTCTTATAGATGAACAGACAGACAGACCCTCGGACGATGAGCATTATTACATCCTCCTATATATGTACAGAAAAAGACACAACAAATCTGGCATTGCTCGGGTCATCTTTGTGAGAGTGGGAGGTTAATTGATCAAACAAAGATGGAGGGGCAATAGTGACAAAAATTCTGAACTTATCAAAGGTTTCTTCATTATAAGTGAACCCTATCGGACCCCACCTCCGTTGATTTAAGTACTTGATGTAAGTTATAAACCCCAGCGCCCATGGTGGGTTATAATGGCAAGCTGTGTAGCTCTACGTTTAATAGTGTGAGTGTGCATAAGGTTCCCAGTTATAATTGACCCCACTGTGACCCCACCCTTATTATTAATAAGGTGTAACCCCTTAAAACTTCTCCACTTTATGGTTAGTTCTTCTTCATATTTGGTAACCATACGAGTGTACATCGAAGAGAGTAAGTGTACTCAGGGATCCCAGTTATAATTGACCCCTTGTCTTCCGTTTTCATGCTTTCCAGCTGACTACAATCTGATTGTCTTCAAGTCCAACGTAAACAAGTTCTTGATGAGCCGTTCCACTTAAGTTAACAAATTTACCGAATTTCCATGACTAACGATTACTATATTGTCCAATTGACTACTGTATACTTTTAACCTTTATCCTTGAGTGGTCTCTGGGTCTTGATAAGTAGTCATGCCTATGTAAAAAAAGTCCAAACTTCTCTGTCTTCATGGTGGGCTATTCTGCTAAATTTAATAGCGTTAAATGGTGGAGGCGTGCATAGGATTCCGCCTTAGAAGTGGCTCTCCACTCGGGGCCACAACTTATCGTACCCATTTCAGATCCTTGCTACGTTCTTTACCATTGTATGTGGTCAGTTAAGTATAATAGCAAACCATATAGGAACTTATATGTGTACGGATCTACAGACACACGGGCGTTGAGCTTTATCTATCTATCTATCTATCTATATATCTATATATCTATCTATCTATCTATCTATCTATCTATATATATATATATATATATATATATATATATATATATATATATATATATTGAGAGAGAGAGAGAGAGAAAAAAAGAGAGAGAGAGCGTGAAAGATTGAGTGAGATTTTTTATAATTTTTTGTAGTAAACCTGAAGAGATTTATATGACAAAATCAGAAAAAAAGGACAGGCGCAGCCTGGATATTTCATTGACTTTATTCATCGTTGTTTTTTGTTGTTGTTTGTGTGCTTTCTCTTTCATGAGTTGCATGTGTTACTACATCTGAGCGATGCGTGCAAACCATTACTTATTTTAATATCATTTAAATTTAAATCGAAATTTCCAGTTTATTATACAATGGAACATTAATGGCGGTGAGGAGGTTTAAACCTAAAAATTACAATGTATTCTACATACAAATGATACCTTTATAGTTTTTAATTTTTATTTGCCTGCACGTCTTTTTAAATCAGAGCAAGAACGAAGAAATTAAATATTAAAGATAAATAAGATATAATTTAAGATATTAGATATAATTTAAAATATTAATTGTAAGATTTCATAATATTAAAATTTTGCTGAAATACAGCAATTTCGAACGATGAGTCTTGTGACCTTTTACGACATCGATAATTAAAAATGCACACACACATATATGTAACTACTTAATTTACTCACATAAAATTAGTATACGAAAGTATAGATTTATGCGTAAACTTTAAGTATTTACTTCAAAAGTGCTCAATACGTAGGTAGAGCTAGTAAACAAAAGTGCTCAATACGTAGGTAGAGCTAGTAAACAAATAAATAAATTAAATAAACATGAATATACATAAACGATCACACATATATGTATATATATATGTATGTATATATATGTGCATATATGTATGTACATATATATATATATATATATATTTATATATAAACTAATAATAAAAAAAAAACACTAACCTAGTTTTAAAACAGATCCTTTGTCCGATAAAATGCATGTCCATTGGCTGATAGGAAGGGGCGCAGTGGATACTAGAAAGCTGATTGGCTAACTAAAAATCTCAATAGGAGAAGAGCATATAAAAACGATAAACAACGACAGAATTCGCGCATAAGTGGATGAAACGCCGAATATTCAGTGTAGCTTAATCGCCATTATACGGTCCCTACTTTTGTATATATAAACAGCGCTATATAGTATGAATTTCGGCAAGGTTTATGTAAGTACAACTCACTAAACAGACAGAAACCAACTGCAGCAAGTGTGATTGATAGAAAAACCGCACCAAAAATACAATTGTCAAAAATTATATTGTGGAAATTACGCCACGAGTCCCGTGCACAGGACAGTATTACTAGATTTCGCTTCGGGAAGTGGAGAGACAAGGCGTGCCTGAAAATGTATAAATCGAAATAGATATCGCTTCGAGATTATCTATGTGTCGACTATCAGAAGAAAACAAGCCACAAAAGAATCAGAAATAAATTGATCCCTTTTTTTTCTGTAAATAACTGTTCTCCAAACGAAAACTTTGAAAACCAACAAGTATTTATTGTTTCTAGGCTTTGCAGATTCGTTTTAAGTAAAACAGAAAATTAACGACCGCAAGAGGTAACGGCCCACACATGGAAAAGCTATAATAGAAATAATGAAAGACAGCGGCCGCGCACGTATACTAAAAAGACTTTGTTTTATTGGTTGTTTCTTGCTCTTGCAATAACACGCGTGTAAACAAATGCGTGTTTGTTGGAAAAATAATGTGCGAACTACTTGTTTACTGTTTCTTTTGAGTTAAAATGTTAAAGATCTATGATATACGTGTCTTTACTGAACATTTCTGGTTTTGCTGTGCCAGTTAAAATAAGTAATATGCGATATGAGAAAAGTCTTACACCGGTTGGAATTCTGTTAAAGTTAGTTTTTATTACAGATGAAAAGTGATTTTTACTCATATGTTATTATTAGAAAATCTACCATATTAGAAGTATCTGGAGCCGACAAATTAATGTTTAAAAATCTAGCTAATGTTTGTTATTAACTTGATACAACAATAACAAAAGTAATTTTATTTCTCAGGTTGAAAAGCATTAATATATCATATACATATTGTTGTTTGCTGTATGGCATTAACCATAAGCGGGTTGAGCCGGCTTCCTCCTAAGGAGAAACTGTCGAGGCAATATTAAATTTACAGACGCCGTTATATTATGCATATATATATATATATATATATATATATATATATATATATATATATATATACGTATACATACATAAACACGCACACACACATGTATATATATATATGTGTGTGTTTGTGTGTGTTTACGTATATGTTTATGCGTGCGTATATTTACATATTAAAGTGAAATGTACATGAATAATGTAGCGAGAATAGATCACGTTCCATACGCCCAGAGGACATCTAGGAATATCCAACTAACTGGAAATTCGAGACCAAGAATCTGCAAGAATTATCTCTCTAGACTGGAAGCACAAATCAATATTTATGCTTAGGAAAATATGTTTCCAAATATTCTAAGATTTTCTTACAAATTCATTTGTTCAAAGCATAAATCTTGATTATAATGTGTATCCATTCGTGTGAATTTATTGATTATTCTAGAATCGATAACCAAGATCAGATACAGTAAATAGAAACGTGCAAAATTTTCGGTGGTGAATGTTTTTGTAGCATTTGTTCATAAAATAATAGTGACAAAGATGTAGATAATGAATATATTGACTTAATGCAGCCAATATTCCTGTGCTAAATATTTTTTTAAAAACTAAATTACCGTAAAACCGACACACTATTAATAGAAATGCCCTTTTATATATAAACAAGGATTAAACGGCAACTGATTTTAGTTAATTTAATTAGGAATCTTATTGCAGACGGTTATTCATCCACACTCGCTATTTATTATTAATGCAATTCTTTTTAATATTCATAAAAGAAACAAGTGGCAACTGATTTTTAATTTAATTAAATAAGAGAACTTTATCTAGTCATTAAACAAATTTTATGTAAAAAATCAAATAATAAAAATACACAACTACAAATTGAACAGCGTCTGTTTTTATTGTTATTTAGTTTTTTTTTTATCGAAAATGACCATTAAATTATTTTCCACTTTAGCGTTTAAATTAATGACTGCACTTTACAATTTTTAACAAAAACAATAAACAAATATATTAAGAATTGAGACAAACTACTAAATAACATTAATATAAATAAATCTTGGTTATTATTCTCAAAAGAATTCTGCTGATCCAACATCTGACCTCATCCTTTTAGTAAAGCTTGGAGACAATCTAAATGAAACAAATGATTATTCATCATATAAACATGATAACACAGTGTGAAACAGCAATTCTAAACAATAAACTTTTTATTTACATTTATTTTTCTTAAACATCGAATCAAATATAAATTAAGTGCACTCATAAAAGTTCTTTGTTATCCTGAAAATATTTTGCAAGATTTACGTTTGAAAATAAATGATGTAACACTGTGTGGCACTAATACAGCGTTTGTAACGTGCTATGAGTAATAATCGTTCGATGAGAAAGTGTTGTAGACTGGTTGACACGTTGTAAATTGTCGGCACAACGAGTAGTTATGTCTGTGGATGTGGCAGTGGTTGGTCTGGTTATTTATTCCTCTTACCCTGCCGAAAATGTGTAACAAAGTCAAAAGCTTGGATTTGGAAGACCAATGCACGGGTAGTGCACTATATTCCGTGAAAACTTTATGTAGCACTCCGTCAGTGTTCTCGGTGAGGGCACCACATCCACTTCGCAATGAACAACATACTTCCAAAAGCCTAAGGCAAAGATTAAGAAGGGCGGATCACGTAGACCTAAGCAGAACTTATACTGTAGCCTTCATTATTTACGGACTTATCGTCGAAAACATCCTGAACGAGTATATCGGTGTCAATGAACCATTTGCTGCGTAATTCCTTTTATGTCTGCTTTAGTAGTTGAGCTGTAAAAGATGACGATTCTATTTATTTTAATAACTGTTATAATTACTGTAATAGAAACTGGAGAAGATATTTCGTCTAATAATCTTTTATTCAATTAAGAATCTTATTACTCGTCTTCTTGACAAGCGAGAATGTACACTTTTACAGCTTGGATTATCAAAGAGGAGATAATCAATATTCACAACATTCTCCCCTGACCAAATTTCTGACTGATAGTGAAAAAAGTCTCTTAAATGTCCAGGCTCCCTACGAGATCGAAGTGGCCGCCTTGGAATCTCATGATTCAGAATAGGAAGCTATTCAGTGCGAGCTGATCTGTGGCTCTAGAACATCTCGCTCCGAAATGTTTCATTCTAAGAGGAGCAGGCCGTTCCGCGTCAGACTCAGTCTCTGAATGGACACGTTTTTTCGGTGCTAGTCTTTCATCGTAAGGGTTTCAGGTCATGGTCCATCCAAAGTGTCTGACGGAGGCCCAACGGAGACAGTGTTATTAGGTGACATGTCAGGAGCAATTTCAGTTCCATAATCTTCAAGGGAGGCCTCAATGTCAGGAGTGGTTGCTCTGTCCTCGGGGGCTGTCCGCGATTAGGATTAGACAGCCTCTCTATCATCTGCATGTCGTACTAGAGTCTACTGGGTGTTCGCCTCAATAAGCTCTACCTCGTTCTTGGTGTAACGTGCATGCCGTATCAGAAACACAGTACTGGGTCGAGAGAGCAAAGATGAAAGCGAAGCTCCCACCGTCGCTAAAAAGGTAAAAACACCTTTCGTGTGGAATGCATTCGTGGCAGTACACAACAGAGATCGAATGACGTATTAAGTTCCCAATTATCAATTAAAAATCAGTTATTTAATGCAGCCAATTGAACAGTATTCCAAATAATGCCGTCATATCTTTCGTATTGGTTGCTTAGGGTTGTAGAGCGTTGCCCGACTTATAGCTAATTTTCGTTGCTGTATAAATTGTGAAACTGCTCTAACGTGAAATAAGACCCTCGATCTGAATGTATACAGGCGGAAACTCCAATGACGGCGAGGCATAGTATATTTACAGTAACCGATATGTCTGAGCAAAGGAAGGCAAAAGACACCGTGAATATTCACTGACAACAGTTAATAATATCAGTTCCTTGTTTTGCTTGAAAGCGGTTCTTTAAAATCAATATTGAGTCTTTGAAACGGTTGTGTTGCTTTTATTAAACGCCAGTTTTGGGTATATAAAACCGAGGCTATATTTCAGAATACGTTCGGCAGGAATTTATAATTTTTTTCACCTCCTCCACCGAAAAAGGCAAGTTTATACACCTAACAGCATGAACCATTTGAGCAATGATCAGGTGACAGAGATTGATATGTAGCGTTCGGAGGTCGTCCTCGTTTGATGCCGTACAGCATACTCTGACAGTGTATTAGCTGTTAAGTTCTTCCTGCTGGATCGGTAGCTGACGTCAAAGGAGAAACAAGATAGTTCAATCCTCAACCTCGCTATTTACCCATTCTTTATTTTACTTGTAGTCTTGTTTCCTTTCCATTGCGGGATGTCGTTTGGAAAAGGGGCTACAGGACGACCGGCTAGTCTCAAAGAATCAGCATTAGCACAATCTGACGCATCCGTTTCAACAATCAGAAGACACATTTTGGCCTATTATTGTAATAGATGATTTCGTAATATCGTTTTTTAGTCCCTCGAATGCCTTAACAGCTTGACGGGTCAGAAGAAATGCCTCTACTTCTGTTAATGAATGACTCTTTTCTGAGAACCATGCAATACATTTTGAATAGTGAGAAAACAGGTCACATCGAAAGGAAGGCCGATTTTGAGGAAGAGGCTTCTGGAGTAAAAGTTTTAATCGATCTGACCTTTGCTTACGGTATACCTCAGTAAGTTAATTTCGTCCATCCCAAACGATTATTTGTCTTTTACCGTAAGGTTGTATTTGTTAACGGCGGACATGAACCGTCTGAGATTTTCGTTATGCTCCTTTTTATTATGGCTACATACCGTCACGTTGTCAATGTGCGCAATTGTGCCTTCCAGTTTCTCATCTGTTATGATTTGGTCGACTGTCCTTTGAAAGCTGGCTTCGTAACGCCAAAAGGAAATCTGTGTATAGCTTTCTCTAGGTCTAATAGCGATCTGCTGGGACGCGCTTTATAATTCCAAAGTTCTAAACATACGATATTTGGTTTTCGCCTCCCATTTCATCTATCCTAAGTAATGGGAAGGCATTCAAAAGAGTAAATGTATTTATGATTTGGGAGTAACCATACTCCTTTTGTTGTTTTAAGAAATAGTTATAAGTACGTGAGCCCTCTACCCCCAAAGATGATTAGTTAGACTCAATTCTAGCCTCCTCGAGTAGTCTTTATAAGAAAAACGTCTGCTTCTCACTGCTATGTGTTTTTAGTTTTCCAAAGTGTCGCATACTGGTTTTTTGCTGTCGCGCCTGCACAAATTTTAAATGTGGGCATTAAACGGTCAAACAGAATTTCAATCTGTGATTGTTGCTGCAAAAAATCGTGTCCCATTATTATTTCGTAACAAAATATTTTTTTATTACGGATAATTTAGTGGTTTTATAGGTGACTTCATTAAATAGTATGCCCACTAGAAAATAACCACTAACTTATGTAGATAATGAGGCATTTGCTATTGTTACAATGCTGGGAAGGGGACAACATACAATTTGTTAGTTTTTACCAAGCTTCTTTGATACAATTTTCTCAACTCCCGGTAACGAGCTGAGCATTCATAAACCGCTCGTTAATTTTAATTTTCTCAATAGTTTTTGAAAGGCAGGCATGAAAGGCAACTAGAGTTGAAGATGTATTTTGACGGGACCTTCTATAACCCTATATAAAGGCCCCGTCAAAATATATCTTCAACTTGCATGCCTTTGAAAAATAACCAAGTTTTCCACAGTTATCACAACGATTATCTCTGGCAGGACATGAAACTCGTAGGCATTTAGATAAGTCACAAAAATAGCAGGTGCCTCTTTTTAAAGCGGCAGTGACCGATTGTTCTTGAAGCTTCGTCAGGCTATCGTCATTGGAGGGGGGGTCGGAACATGTGGGTTTAGCATGGTGCCCACGGTGTCTGGCTGTAAATAAGAACTAGACTACTGTATAAAACATTCGAAGGTATAGGTTTGCTCGTAAGCTGTTCTTAGTATAAGAAGTACTCTCTTACTGAGCATTACGTAAGCTATTAATGATGGCATCCAAAATGTGTTGCTCTTGGGCCTCTAATGCTGCCACTGGACAGAAGTTGAAATCTTTTCCCAGTGACCCAAGGCTCTTAAGGAAATGGCCCAATGCTTCGCCTGATTCTTGCCAGCGAGTCGCAAGTAAATGTCTAGAAAATATTTAATTTTGGGGCTTTATGTAAGTAGCGCTCAGTACATCAATTACTTCTCCGAAAGTGACACAATCTGAAAAAATTTCGTTGACTCTGTGATAATATAAACATCAATAAGCGTGCAGCCCTCACCAACTACCTGTCGGTAGTTGGTTACGAGGGTACGCTTATTGATGGACGTCCCGGGAATGTAGAAACTCGATAAAATTTTTAAATGCCTCCCGCCAATGTTTCCAACACTTGTTGGCTGAATCGCCTTCTGGATCTGTTGTAAATCGCCTCGGTCGCATAAATTGTTCCATTCTTAATTGAATCATTTATCATGAAAACAGGACAAGAGATTCTGTCGTATAATCTTTTATTCAATTACGAATCTTACTACTCGTCTACTTGACAAGCGGAAATTTGTAGCTTGGATTATCAAAGAGGAGATAATCCAT
Source organism: Euprymna scolopes (assembly GCF_053919585.1). NCBI lineage: Eukaryota > Metazoa > Mollusca > Cephalopoda > Sepiida > Sepiolidae > Euprymna > Euprymna scolopes. Next base: position 102,793,109 of record NC_136485.1, read on the forward strand.
ATCGACAACAAATACTAATCGCATACTATACTCCTTCATTTTACATTTCATTCAGATTTTTCTCTTTTGTTTAAAGTATGCATACATAATACTACGTAGCTGTTCATAAATCCGTTTATACAAGGTAGAAATCCTCTCTACCAAACACAGTTACTCCATTTCCAGATTCAAATTCACTAGAAATGCTATATCAACTTATCAGCTACGCGTCACTGGTGACTTCTCTGTGACCCAACATCCTGAACACGCAGAATTAATTCTAACGCTTAGCTTCTAATAGATGTTTTAAAAATGTGTTTTATCTAGCCGTACATGAAAGATTTCATGCTTGGTATCATTTTAAACCACTCGTTCAATATTGCTACAATATTACAAAAGTAGATCATAAGATAGATCCTAACCGTATTTCTGTCATTAGATTGTCTACTTTTTATGTTACTAACATGCTATTTGAATTTTAATGTTTGGAAAATTATAGTTTCGATTTGTTATTTAAAATTTGTCTAACTAAATATTTTTTTTATTTGTAACACTTTCATTGTGGCGGAATTATTACACTTTTTGTTGTATTTAAATTAAATCTAAAACAATGAAATTTAAGTCATTTAAACTACCAAACAGTGTTAGCTTTTAGAACATGTTAAGTACTGCTTTATATATCTTACTATATAAATATATATTTCGGGTAGTGTAAAATGAATTCCTCAACTAGAACAGTTGCAATACGTTTACATTTTCTTACGAAGAAGAAAATAAGAATGTTATAAAAACCTTCATCTGAATTAGATTAAAACTCTGGGAGAGTGCGAAAATTAAAATACAACAAATTGAAAAGTGTCTTTACATGATGATTTAGTTACAAGTCGTTTTCTTTTATTGCCAAATATGTTGCGAATCTTGCGGCTAAGAATAAGCCTGGTAGTTGATTTCTAGATAAAGTGATAGTTGAAGCATCTTCTTGTACATGTTAAAGCGTTGTACATGTTAAAGCGTGGTTCTTTAACTACAAGGACCACTTAAGATGCATCCAATGAATTTTCATTAACAAAACATCAAAAATCTTTGCTGAATGAAAAGAAAATATACCATCAAGAAAAAAATACTTAACTTATAAGGTTTAATAGCCTTAAAGATACAAGACTTTGGGCGGCAAATGCTATTAAATTAATTAAGAAAAATAACACGCTCGGGACACTTTTTTCCGACACTGATTTTCAGTTCAAAAGGCCTGCAACTCGCGCGGATAAAAATTTAAATTCAACCGAAAAGAAGGAATGTTTACAAAATGGATTGAACTAATCAACCAATGAGGAGACACACTTAAATTTATTTAATTTTACACTATATAAAAATTAAAAAAACTTTTCCCATTATAATAAAATCTATTATGTTTATAATGTTAATATTTTGAGACTTATTATGTTGACAGGTTTATTTGAAGAAATGCATTTAATCGAATGTCTTTTGGTATGAGTGAGATTAATTAAAATTAACTCATAAAAACTGTTTTTGATATGGACAAATTATAGCCCTGATTGTTTTGTTACTTTATATATATATATATATATATATATATATATATATATATATATATATAGTGATGATCATATTTATTGGCACGGTAAAATAAAAGTTAAATTTTGTCTAATAAATTCTAAAAAAGGGATTAAATTAAAGAAAATAACAAAGTATATTATGTATTTTTAACTGGCCTTTCCGATGCAGCAATCGGATTTTAGAAAAAATAAATAACAAAGGAACAACAAACATAATTGTAAAAAACCCTTGTTCAAAATTATTGGCACGGCTTTGTTTTTCTTTTAGTATCAGTATAATATCAATCAATTTCCGGTTTACGTGCTTTCTGAACTTTTTTATAGCCATATTATGCTTGTTTAACGCTAATTCAGTGAATAATTTTTTTCAGATAATTTTTAGATAGCGATTTATTTAAACTATTATAAGTGACTAAATTATAATTTTCAATCGCCATGGTTAAAACTAAGGAACACAACGAAGACGTCAGGAAGCTTGTTGTAGCATGCCATACCAATGGGGAGGGCTATGATAAGATTTCAAAGAAGCTAAACCTTCCCAAATCCACTGTTAGAACCATAATAAACAAGTTCAAATCGCAAGGCCACGTTATGAGTTTAGAGGGTGGAGGGAGAAAAAGGATTCTTTCCCCAAGAGATGAACGGAAAATTGTTCGACAAGTAAAACAAAACCCAAGGATCTCTGTTGGGGAGATTGTTGATGAACAGAGCACCTCTGGAGTGAATGTATCTCGACATACAGTTGGTAGAGTTTTGAAGAGAGCTGGTTTAAAAGCATGTCGTCCGAGAAAGACTCCCTTATTGAAGCCTATGCACTTGAAAGCAAGGCTAGCCTTTGCAAAACGTCATATTGATAAAGATGTTGCATTCTGGAAACGTGTTCTATGGACTGACGAAACGAAAATAGAGTTATTTGGCCATAATAAAGTGTCTTATATTTACAGAAAATCTGGCGAAGCTTTCCTGCCTAAGAACACCATACCCACAGTGAAGCACGGTGGAGGCAGTTTGATGTTTTGGGGATCCTTTGCTGCCTCTGGACCAGGGCGACTTGTTAAGGTCACAGGTAGCATAAAAAAGGAAGATTATGTTAAAATATTGGATGAAAACCTGAAAGGCTCTGCTAAAGAGCTCTCACTTGGTCGTCGTTGGTGGTTCATGCAAGATAATGACCCAAAGCATTCGGCTAAACTGACTAAGAAATGGCTTGAGGACAATCATATTAATGTTTTGGAGTGGCTATCACAAATCCAGACCTTAATCCAATTGAAAATTTATGCAGAACATTAAAATTGAGGGTAATGCAAAGGAAGCCTAAGAATCTTATTCAATTGGAGGATTATTGTCAGGAAGAGTGGGCTAAAATTACTACTGAAGAGTGCAACAACTTGGTTGTAAACTATGAAAAGCGACTGAGGAAGGTAATCAAGGCCAAAGGCTATACAATTGATTATTAAATAAATCGTGCCAATAATTTTGAACAAGGGTTTTTTGCAATTATGTTTGTTGTTCCTTTGTTATTTATTTTTTCTAAAATCCGATTGCTGCATCGGAAAGGCCAGTTAAAAATACATAATATACTTTGTTATTTTCTTTAATTTAATCCCTTTTTTAGAATTTATTAGACAAAATTTAACTTTTATTTTACCGTGCCAATAAATATGATCATCACTGTATATATATATATATATAAAGAGTTAAAGAGGGATATGTTGTTGTATTCTAAAATTATTATCATTAATATTACTATTACTGTTGCATTTTTGTTGTTATTATTACTGCTATTGCTATTGTTTCCAATATTATCATTAATATTATTATATTACTAGCAGTAGTAATTAGTAGTATTATTTGTATTTCATGCCGTCATTAATATTGATATTTACTTGAGCAAATGTCCAGTATCGTTGAAGAAAGTTTGGGACGCATATATTTCGAAACTTAGTAGAAAAACGTAACGTGGATGCTGATAAATGCAGAAATACAATATAAATACTTGTCATGCATTTTACTTTGATTCAAAACAAAAATTGAAAAGATGTTAAATCTATATAATAAACGATTGTATAATACATTCGAATGGTTCAAATACTTTAATGGAATCTTGTCGTGACAGATTGAATAATGCAGATCGACACCGGAGTGTTCAGTCGAGCATTGGATTAACGTGGACATTCTTGCAACTGTTGTATGATCTCAACATTGACCACGACCTAAGACTCCTACCTTATGACCTTAATCAGGTGCATATCAGACATCGTGTCTAGCAACAGCATCAGTTCGATAGAAGGATGACGGCCAACAAGAAGAAAGATAGATCTAATAAGAGTCGATCGTATTACTAAAGTCACCATCATTTTAGACGGAGAACTAATTAATCAAAGATGTTGAGTGCTTTATTTATTAGTCTGCAATGATTAAAAGTATAGACCGGGGATTACATACTCGGGCGCCAATGACCGCAGGGTCAGGCCATGAACAGATTACCTTATATCAAACAACATTTACATCTCTCGGGGGAAATCTGAATAAACCATAAAAGTTCGCATTAGAAAACAGTAAATCAGCCCAATTGCTAAAAGAAGTGGCGAGGGAAGGGTCCTAAAGTTTATGTTCAAAGTGACGGTATATGATTTGCTATGAACATGGAAAACTATGGCATTATTTATTTCTTGGGGCAGGCTTTCTCTGGGAGTATACTCGTGTTATATTTTCATTTAAATTATTTTTTCTTACTAATTAAAATAAAAAATAGATATGCAAATTCATTTTCTCGCCACGTGATTTTGCACGTGTTCCTTTTTTCCTTAAAAGACTGGGTTCTTTCTCTCTTGCTTGAGTAGCTGTGAATTTTGTTACATAAAAGCCTTAAAAAGAGGTTTTGTTTGACGTCTTCATTTACTTGCAACACTACAATTTATTGAACAAAATTTTATTTCCCTCATGTACAAATTTGAGCGTATCCTCGGCAGACCCTCAGGCTAGCAAGCTTTGGAGATTGTGGTATCGTAACTTTAATTACTATTTATCAACTATTGCTTCGTTAAACCCTGATAAGCTCGAGGTTCTTTATTTAAACATCAATCCCACCGTTGCTGACGTAGTCGAGGGTTGTTCAGGATTTGAACACGCTGTCGAATTACTGAAAGGTGTTTACGACAAGTCTCCGAGCGTTGTACATGTTAAACATCTGCTTTCCACGCGTCTGCAACAAGAAAACGAGTCTGTCGACCAATATTTTCAGGTCTTGAATCGACTTGCTGCTGACTGTTACTTTAAAGACGTTACTGCTACTACTTACCGGGATGAATCTGTCCGTGGTGCGTTTATACGTGGTCTTTGGTCCTCAGTAATACGTGTTAGACTACTTGAAACGGATACGCTAACTAGCAAAGAGACTCCTCAATGGCTAGAGATTTAGAACAAGCTCACTTTCGTGCTGAATCATACGCTTCCCCGATTGGAGCAGCTGCTGCTGCTACTACTACTACTACTACTACTACTAGAACTAACAGTGTGTCTACTTATCCTGCCGAGGAGGCCACTATTACTAAAATTGCTGATTCTATTAGTTCTCGTATGGGGTGTGACTCTGTACAATTTTCTGCTGCCCTTCCTGCTCATGGCAAGTGTTAAAACTGTGGAGGGAGACGTCACTTTAAGGATGATCGCCGTTATTATCCTGTCCGCGATAAGGTATTCGAAACTGTGATAAACTCAGTAATTTTTCCAATGTTTGTCGTTCTACTATGCCGACACCTTCATGTTCTACTTCTGCTATTATGGTGGCCCATGCTAAAGGTGGTAATACCTGCCCCTCTATTTCTAAAATTGTTGAATTAAAAGGAAAAAAAATAACTGTCCTCATAGACACCGGCAGTTCTGATAACTTCATCAGTGCTCGTATTGTTAAAACCATGAAGCTGTCTACTTAAAAACGTAATTCTCTAATTTCCATGGAATCATCCGCCGTTTCCCTCAAACTATCGGAATATTGCACGAAGAACAATTCCTTCAATGGTTGCGAGTATAAAGAAATTGGCTTTACAGTGCTTCCTTATTCCTGTATGGATATTATACTCGGAGTGCCTTTTTTAAAACTACATCACGGTATCACTATTTTTTTGGTGGACCTCAGGATATTCTAAAAAATCTGCGCCCTAACCAAGATCAGCGGGGCCCCTGTGGAATTGTTTAGAAACTTAACCCCTGATTGCAAACCTATTGCTAGTAAATCCTGAAATTACCGTCCAGAGGATGTTCGATTTATTGAAAAAGAAATTCTACAATTGCTTGAGGATGATGTAATTGAAACAAGTTATTCACCATTGCGTGCTCAGGTTGTGACTTCGTCGCCTAATAAAAAGAAACGATTAGTTGTTTATTTCTCCAAAACTATTAATCGTTTCACCTTACTTGATGCATACCCTTTGCCTCGGATTGAGGATCTTGTGAACCAAATAGCCCAATATCGTATATATATATATATATATATATATATATATATATATATATATAAACTGGTAAACTTCAATCAAATATAAATACCAGTGTTTATATATAGATAATTGTTGTGGGGTACAAATCACGCCTATTTCAGAACTAAGTGGATCAACCAATCCTATGAATACCACTGGTTTCAGAGACTAAATGGAGACATTCATACCATGTTTAACCGCATGCTACAGACACGTTCCTCTCATATCACTTTAGTGGCTCCTGTATTCTTTATGATAAATACATATTATATTTTATACTCTTTACACTACTTGTGGTTTTTGTCATTTGTAACCTCTAGCATGGGTCTGCAACAACTGGCTGATGAGGACGATTCAAGGACTTTTCCTGATCATCTACAATAATTGCTAACAACAACCGAATGACGAATATTCAGGCAACGAATTCACTCTGAGAAACAACCATGAAATACAGCATTTAACGACCAAAATGATTCAAGGAAAAAGAACACACGCGGATACTCGAAATAAGTATTTATTTAACAAAATTTCGTTGAAGAACGGGGAAAAAATTATTTGTCAACGTTGGGACAAAAAAACCAACATTCGAGCGTAAAAATCCATAAACACGGGATAAAGAACTCGTCGAAAAAAGGACAACAATTCTTGCCGAAGAAAGGATTCTACAAAGACGTCGTCCAAAAGCCCTAGCTTGCTGATAAAAAAGCTACTAAAACGTAAACTACGAGTTGAAACAAAACTCATGAGACGAATTGCATGGAGAATTATTATTTCTGAATTAAGGAGACCAAGTTTTCAATAAGTACAAAAAATTGTTGTTCTAAAATTCATATCTTGCTAATACGTCTTATGGTTAAAAGGCATTAGCGTTGGAAAAAGAAAAAAAACACCTGCAAAAGTAAATGATAGTATATTTTATTTTATTGGCTAAAGCGAGTGTTCGCACAAATTAAAATAGACGTCGGATTTTAATCCGATTAAAATAACATTTTCATTGGTCAACGGGACTGCCCATCGAAGAAGAAAACAAACGATTTCGACACGACAAATAAAGTGTTAACGAAAAAAAGACATATTTTCTCGCACAGAAATCGAAAAGAATAGTCAATATTAAATAAATGCTATAAACTGCTTTTCACAGATAACTAATTCTTTTTATGAAAAAAAGAAGGAAAATAGGTGTAGGATCAACAAGGAATTGAACCCAGTACCCACACGTTACGAAAATTGAAAACTGACAAACGAAATCTACTGCTCTCTGTGTAAATGCAAACGTCGAATTATTTTCTCAGACAAATTGCCACACGAGGAAATAAATATATGAAAGAAATATTCGTAAAATAATCAGGTACGAATTTTGTAACGTTTTTTTTCCTATAGAGTTGGTACTATAGGAAAAGTAAATCAACGAATAGTGTTTTTTCTGAAAAAAATTATTTTGTCATTAAGTAATTCCACACCGCCCCAAAAAATAAATAAATAATATGGACGATTTAGCAAAACAAATTATGGAAATGGTGAAATTCCAACAAAGTCACCAAGTAGAACTTGAAAAAGTTCCGAGAAGAGCATTTGGAAATGCAGAAACCAAACGAAGAGAAACAGTTAAGTTTAATAAAATATATCGAGGAAAAACAAGGAGGACAAAAGAAAGAAATGAACGAACAATGAAATTCTTCGAGAAAAAACAAAGAGAAAGGAAAGAAATGAATTAACAAATATCGGAATTGAAAAAAATACATTTAGCGCAACAAAACTAGTCAAATAAAAAAATGGATTTGATAAGGCAAGTTTAGTGAATAAGGACAGCGGAGAAGAAACCAGCACGGCTTTTTCCCAAAATGCGATCTGGTAAGCTATTGATACATTTCACTATACTCCTGAGGAAGACCTAACGTTGGAGGCATATTTCAGAAGATTTGAAGACCGTTTTAAAATTGATTGTAGTGCATGGATGGATCAAATCGTTTATTGCTACGGAAGGTAGGTACATCCGAACATAACACATTCGTGGACTATATTTTACCAAGAAAAACCAACGAATTGTCGTTTGACGAGGCAGTCAAACTATTTATATTGTTATACCGCCCCAAAAGAATCCTTTTTCATAAAAGATAGAAATGCATGAATCTTATACGTAAGGAGAGTCATGACTATAAGACTTTTGCATCTACAGTTAATAAGCACCGTGACGATTTAAAATTCTCGTCATTAACGGCGGACAATTTTAAATGCTTAATATTCACACAAGGTTTGATAGCCACAAAAGATGCCGATATAAGACGTCGTGCTGTAAATAAACTAGAATTAGAACCTGATTTTACGCTTCAAAAACTGTCTGAAGATTGTCAGCGGTTCGTGGCAATGAAGAAAGATTCCCGAAACATAGAGAAAGCAGCTATTGCGCACATTACAAATATACGATTAAAAAATAAAAGACACCCGCCAGCAATTACCAACCAAGAGGCAAAAAGAACCCTTCACAAAATTATCAGGATAGACAAAATCCTAGGACTCCTAGTAGCAAATGTGGAGGATCTCATGGGTACAATGCATGTCAGTACCAAAGGAAAATAACATGTGACCTATGCTAGTGAGCAGGACACAAGGCCTCATATTGCAGGGGAAAAGTAGCAAAAAAGAGCTACGTAAAAGCTGCAAAAATGAACCCTTCAACAACAGAGAACATAAGGAAATGTGTTACGGTGAGAATCAGAAATAAGGAAGTAAAACTGCAGCTTGATTCAAGGTCGGATTTATCAATTATAAATTTTTACACGTGAAAGAGAATAGGAAAGCCCACGATCACAAAGCCGAATAAAGTCACAAGATCGGTAACTTGTCAAAAAAATAAATTTGGAGGATGAGATAGTTGTTAATGTGTCTCTAAAAATAACGACAAAAAACCTAAAAATTTTCGTTCTTAGGAACGCAACGAACTTATTCGGGACCGATTGGATTTAGGAACTTAAATTATGGGACTCGCCAGTGAGTGATTTTTGTCACAAAGTCGAACACCTAACGGCCGAAGCTGACAAACTCCAAAAAGATCTTTAAACAAATTTTTCCCAGCGTTTTATCTGAAAAGATTGGATGCTGCACAAACATAAAGTGATATTCGAATTGCTGGATGAAGCAAAACCAATATTCAAAAGGCTACGGAGCGTACCGTTCGCTTCGAGGGAAAAAATTGAAGAAGAATTGGAAAGAATAGTTAACACTGGGATTTTAACCCGTATTAACTATAATGAGTGGGCAGCTACCAACGTATACGTGAAAAAATCTGAATAGATTAGGTATGCGAGGACTTTTCGACCGGATTGAATGAGACGCTCAAGGACCATCACTACCCGCTACCAAACCCAGACGAAATATTCGCTAAGTTAAATGGCGAAAATATTTTTCCCAAATAGACTTAAGCGAGGTGTACCAAATACCAGTAAAGGAAGATAGCCCGAAACTTTTGTGTATCTCAACGCACAAAAGACTTCATAAATTCAATAGATTAGCATTTGGTATAAAAGTAGCACCTGCAATTTTCCAACAGGTAATTGATACTTTGCTAAGCGGTTTGGATTTCGCAATAGGCTATCTGGGCGATATTCTTATGCGTAGTCAAAATGTTGAACAACATAAAGATCATGTATTTCAAGTGTTTGACAGAATAAAAGAATACAACTGCACATTGAAGGAAGTAAAATACGACTTTTGTTTTGAACGAATTAAATACTTGGGTTATATTATAGATAAGGGACGATCTAGACAGGTCCACAGCTATCAAAGACATGCCAGAACCTCATAATGTAACTACATTGCAGAGTTTTTAGGGCTCAGAAACTATTATCAGACGTTAATTAAGAACAATAATGAATTGCGTGCACCATTGATTGTACTATTAAAAAAGGACAAAAAAATGGGCTGGACGTCTGAGTGACAGGCAGTCTTTAAGACATTAAAAGAGGTATTGATGTCAGATTTATCCCTGACTCATTTCAATCCGAAACAAGAGATTATTGTCGCAACTGACGCAAGTTCTTATGGGAACGGGCGTGCATTCTGCACAAGATGTCTGATGGGCCCACTAAGCCGATCGCTCATGCGTTAAGAACTTTACATCCTGCCGAGAAGAATTACTCCTAAAACGAAAAGGAAGCATTGGGAATCATATTCGGTGTTACAAAATTCCGCTGATTTTGACACAGTAATAAATTTAAATTACCAACTGAGTATAAGCCGCTTATAACCATCTTTGGCTCTACAAACGTTCTGCCAACTTACACATCCAACAGACTGTAAAGATGGGGGACAATCTATTGAATTACGATTTCAGTATGGACTTTCTTACATCTGCGAAGTTAAGTCACGCAGACGGATTGTCGCGATTAATCCCGAAATCAAGGGAACCGCTGGAAGACACAGTAATAGTAACTCACTACAAAGTGAAAAGGACTATACACAAATACTATGTAATACGATCAAGGAACGACCAGTCACTTTGGAAGATATAATAAGGGAGGCTGGTGAAGATAGTTTTATCAAAGAAACGAAACAAAACGTTTAATCGGATGAATCGGCGGCGGAAGCTTATTCCATGTGCAATGAGGTACTGTTGTACCGAGAAAGAGTAATACTCACTACCAAATAAAATTCTAAAGGATTTTCACGCGGGGTATCCTGGGGTTACGCGAATCAAGAGCCTTGTGAGGTCCTACGTTTACTGGAAAATATGGACACTGATATAAAGGTCCAAAGTTTACGTAGAAGAAACATTTAAATCAAATTCAGAAACGTATATCATCATCATGTGATGTCCTTCATGTCCGAAGACGACTTCCTGTGAACCATCATTCTCCACTTGTCACGGTCGCGACTGAGGGTCTGCCAGCTTCTAGTAGGGATCAACCTGTCATTTAGATTTCGTTTGACAGTGTCACGAAACATGAGCTTAGGTCTGCCTATGCCTCGTACCCCATCCTCCAGTTGTGAAAACAGTATCTGTTTTGGTAGTCGGGAATTCTCCATTCTGTTTAGGTGCCCGGCCCATCTCAGGTTTTTCCGGATGGGCACGTCATACAGGTTGGCTTGTGATAGGATCTCAATGTTTTTTTGTTTTTTTTACACAGTGATCACCACTTATCAAGGCCAGGAAGCCACTCATGGATAAGGGTTATTGCAAGTACATTACGTTAGTGTGGAGATTTGATGAAGTGTCTAATTAAGGGGGCGGTTCAGTAGGAATTTGTAAACATTGCACTTGAAGACATCCAAGTTGTAGTCCGGTGGGAAGCAGGCAGACGGAACAGAGTTCCACAGGCGTGCACTTCTAAGAAAGAAGCTTTGTTCATGGAATCTGCGTTTTGATTTAGGCACAGATATAGAGTGGGGGAAGTTTTCACAGTGGATTCAGCTAGACGGGTGTTTTTCGTGAAAGATTGGCGAGGGGGGACCAGAGATTGGAGTTCAGACGAGCACCTGCCATGGAAATAACGATAAAACACGGATAGGCTCGCAACGTCTCTTCTGTGGGAGAGAGGTTGCAGGGTAGAGAAAAGGGCATCCCCAACTAAGCCACAAAGTCTATTTTGTACTCTGTCAAGGCAGGATAGGCTGTTTTTAGCAGCTCCTGCCCAGATATGGCAACAGTATTCCATCCTTGGACGTACTTATATAGATAGAGAATTGCATCAGTAGTGAGATATCTTCTGCAGCGGTAGAAGGATCCCACCATCTTTCCAGCGACCTTGGCAACAGACTTGATGTAAGTGTTCCATTTCAAATCAGGAGTAAAGGTCAAACCAGAAGCTTGTCAAAACACGGGGCCTCACCCAGACGAGAGCCATCCATCACAATTGATGCCAGATGGGGATCAGAGCGTTGATGATGTAAGGATAAGAGTTTGGTTTTGGATGCATTAAAGGTAACCAGTCACATCTCCCCCCACTGAACCACGCGCTCGAGATCAGAGGAGAGAGAATCAGAGAGAACTTTGTCATTTACAGCCTTTGATATGTTGCCGTAGATGGTCGTGTCATTATCATAGATGTCAACGAATGATATAAGTATGTGTTTAGAGAGGTCATTGATGTAGATCAGGAAGAGAGTTGGGCCCAGGATTGACCCTGAGGGACTCCAGCATTTATACTGCAGGCCTCCGATTTTTGTTCATCTACCACTACTCTTATGAGCCTATCGGAAAGAAATGATTTAATGATTGAGAAAACATTTCCAGTTATACAGTAGCTGGAAATCTTGTGAAGTAGACCCTTATGCCATACTTTGTCGAAGGCCTTTGATATGTCAAGAGCAATTGCCCTAGAAAGGAAGCCTTTGTCAAGAGAGTCACTAATCCTGTGGGATATAACCGTCAGCACATCTGCGGTAGATCTTGCAGAGCGGAAAACATATTGTCTGTCACTAAGAAGGTTATTTCTGCTGAGGTGGTTGACTATTTCTCTATTTAATATGGATTCCAGCAACTTACTCATAACACACAGGAGACTTATAGGTCTGTACTGAGAGGGAGATGACTTATCACCTGAATTCTTAAATACAGGGCAAACTGATGAGGTCTTCCAGGGAGTCGGAAAGCACTTCTCTTGAAGGCAACGCTTAAACAGTTTCGTAAGTATGGGAGCAAGTTCTGGTTGAAGCTTTTTTAACACTATAATTGGGATGTCATCAGGGCCAGTTGCTTTACTGGAATCTAGGTTTTTTATTAGCTTGGCGACCTCATGCACGGATATTTGTATGTTACCTAGCGTGTTCTGTGTTATAGGAGGAAAGATGGGGAGTTGATGGCCTTCGTCGTATAGGGTAGAATTAGCTACACAATTCTTTGCAAATAGTTTGGCCTTGTCTGACGCTGACGAGATGACCTCTGGCCCATTGATAATGGTTGGGATAGAACGCACACTTCTGTTCAGGATCCTATTTGTTATTTACAAAAACTGGTGGGGACCAAGCCGCTGATCAGATTGGATTTTACAGAATGAGCATATAGCTCTCTTGTATTTTTTATTACTCTTTTACAGTGGTTGCTGGCAGTCCCGAAAGCAGCTTTAGTCTCAGTGCATCTATTACGTTGGTAGCTATGGAAAAAGTGATTTTTTTAAATTTTTTTTTTATTTACAAAGGCATCACCACATTATCAAGGCCCAGAGGCCACTCAAGGATAAGGGTTAAAGAGTGTACAGTAGAAATTGGTCAATATAGTAATCATTAGTAATGAAAATTTGGTAAATTTAATAACTTATATGGAACGCTCATCAAGAATTATTTACTTTAGACTTGAACACAACCATATTGTAGTCAGCCGGAAAGCAGGAAAACGGAAGACAATTCCACAGGCGTGCAGTTCTAAGAAAGAAGATTTGTTCATGGAATCTACGTTTAGGTTTAGGCACAGATAAAGAGTGGGGGAAATTATTGATAGTGTTTACAGCTAGACGAGTGTTTCTTGTGAAAGTTTGGCGAGGGGGGACCATAGATTGAAGCTCAGTTGAACACTTTCCATGAAAATAACGATACATCAGAGACAAACTCGCAACATCTCTTCTGTGAGATAGAGGTTGCAAGGAGGAGAAAAGGACATCTCCTACGAGGCTACGAAGTCTATTTTGAACTCTATCAAGGCAGGACAAGTCCTTTCTAGCAGCTCCTGCCCAGATGTGGCAACAGTATTCCATCCTTGGACGTACCTGGCTCTTATATAGATAGAGAATAGCATCAGCAGTGAGATATCTACTGGATCGATAGAAAGATCCCACCATTTTTCCAGCGGCCTTGGCAACAGATTTGATATATGTGTTCCATTTAAGATCAGGAGTAATGGTCAAGCCCAGAAGCTTGTCAAAACTTGAGGCCTCCTGAAGACGAGAGCCATTCATTTCAATTGATGACAAATGTAGCAACACATTCTGGGGAGAACCATGGCTGGCTGTTAGGTTTTTGTTGGAATTTTTTAGATGGTATGAATTGGTCTATGCCTACAATTAACCATTTGGTCAGATCTGATACTATAGAGGACACTTCCTTTTTAAACACGGAGTGCAGAGGTAAATCAGATATGAATGTACGGAAGCTATCCCAGTCAGCCATAGAGTATCGGTATACAGTACGGTGGAGGGGTACGTCTGGGGGCTTCTTACATTTCGTTTTTATCTTAACTGATACGACGGAGTGGTCGGATGATCCTAGAGGAGAATGAACGGAACATGAACACAGCTCAGGGGAAGTTGAGAGAAAAAGGTCTAGGAGGCTTGCATATTGACCGGGTGTATCGGCCACACGGCTGGGTTCGCGAACAATCTGAGTGGGGTCATAAGCAATGGCAAAATCATTACAAAACCTCCCCTCATCATCTGTCTTATTTGAATGGGTCAGCCATTCCATGTTATGGACGTTGAAGTCTCCACAGATGTGGATGTTAGCCGAAGGATGTGAAGACAGTATGTGGTATATTTACTCAGATATGCTCTTAAAGATAGTAATTCCGCTGTTGTGGGGCCTATACAGGGTAAATATAAATGCAGTGGTGTTAGCAAGTGCAACCCTGAAGCACATATAGGGTAAATTAGGATCTTCTCTGGAGATATCCCTGCCACACGGGAAGCCATCCTTAATGTAGGCACATATTCCACGCCTATGGCGATCTTGGGTGTCAGATTTAGCTGTTAAATTAGAGTATCCGTTAATTATGAACTCATCTAGGGAAGTGGTCGGCCCTATTCCAGTTTCGCTGGTTTCGTCTCCTGTAATTGGGTTTCAACCTCTGGAAGGTTGGAACGTAGACCCCTGATGTTGGAGACATAAGTCATACCACTTGACATTTAAAATCTGCCGGAGGTGTCTCATCATGTAGGTGTTGAGCTTGCGGGCTGCCAGTTTGTACACTGGCAAAGTTTCTGCACCGTATAAGAGTGACGAGAGGACGATGGCGCGGTACACCAAGCATTTAGTTCTGAAAGTCAGGTCTTTATTTTGCCAGACCTTCTGTTTGAGTTTTCCATAGGATATGGAGGCGTTAGCAATTTTTGTAGAAATCTCCTCATCCGTTTTGTTGTTGTTCATGACCGTGGTCCCTAGGCATTTGAATTTGCTGACATTGTAAAGCTCCTAGTCTTGAATCTTAATTGGCTGGCTTGTTGCTGGTGATTCAGGGGATTGTTGGTACATCATTTCGGTTTTCTTGATGTTAATTTTCAATCCGAAGGCCTTGGCTGATCCTGCGAAGCGAGTTATTATGTTCTGAGCATCCTCGTGACTATGCGCTACAAATGCGGTGTAATCAGCAAATATGAGCTCCCGTACGAGTATCTTTGTTGTTCTATTTGCGAATTTGTATGCATTGACATTGAAAAGGTCTGCCCCCGGTATAAAAACACCCTTATCATAATTTCTAAAGGCATACCGAAGGTAGAGTGAGAAGAGGGTTAGAGCGAGGACGCAGCCCTGTCTGACACCATTCTGCACGTCGAACGGATCGGAGAGCTCGCTCTACAGCTTTTCAGTTTAACTGTGGCTTTCATGCCTGAATGAAGGGTTCTGACAAGGCTGGTGAAGTGTGCAGGAAATCCAAGCTTGAGCAAAGAGTGCTTCGATCCACCGTGTCGAAAGCCTTTGTACAATCCACAAAGATCATGTACAGCCCAATATTTTGCTTCCCACACTTTTCCTGGATGTGTTTGAGTAAGAAAATCATATCCGCTGTGCCTCTGTTGCACGGAATCCACATTGTGCCTCAGATGGCAAGGTTTCAGCGTGCGCTGCAAGCCTGTTTAGAACACGAGCGAACACTTTCCCAGGGACTGAGAGCAGTTATATACCCCTGTAGTAACCGCACAGCCTGCGATCTTCCTTTTTGAATATGGTCACTAGCTGTGCGTCTTTCCAATTTTGATGGACAGTTGCAGTGGTCCAGGAACTCTGTATAATTGTGCAGAGAGTGCTAATTAGTTTTTGTCCTCCTCGCTATATGATCTCAGGGTATATACCGTCAGACCCAGCTGATTTGTCATCCTGTAATATCAGCACTGTTTTGCAGATTTCATCTGAGTCAGGGCATCTCTCGATCCAGTACTGTGTCAGGAACTGCTCTATGTTGATTATTGCACGTTCGTCAATGTCTGGCGTCTCGTTTAGCAATGTTTTGAAATGCTTAGTCCATCGTTTTAGAAGCTCGCATTTGTCAGTAAGGAGTGTGGAATTGTCGCTTGCAAGTAGTTGATCGCGATGGCTCACATTTGGGCCCCAGACTGCTCTCATACTCCCATAGAAACCCTTCATGTCATTTGTGTCAGCCAGATCTGTTGTTCAGCAGCTTTAGCCATCCACCAACTGTTCTTAAGTTCCCTACATCTGCTCTGGCGCTTGCTGTTTTCCTTAGCGTACTTTGCTTTGATGGATCTAGTGTTCCTGAACAACATTGAACCTCTTGCAGCGTTTCTGTGGTTGATGAGTTGCTTGATTTCTTCACAGTTCTCATCGAACCAGTTCTCATGGCGTTTCCCGACCAGCCCAAGGCACTTTTTGGTTGTTTCATAAACAGTTTCTTTGAAGGACAGCCGATCTGAGTTTACATCTCCGGTTGATTCAGCAAAGCTCTCATTGAGAGCATTCACCAGCTCTTCTCTTACATTTTGACGTTTCAAGCCGTTGACATCCAGCTTCTTAGGTGGTGGTTCTTTATCTTTATTTTGCGTCTCAGTTTGAATCGTGCTTGTGTTCGGATCATAATATGGTCAGTGTTGCAGTTTGCTCCCCCTCATTGCTCTCGTGTCCAGGATATCTGGGAGGCCATGTTGACGAGTGATGACGAAGTCAATGAGATGCCAATGTTTACTTCTAGGGTGCATCCAGGAGTTACTGTGAACAGGCTTGTGTTTAAAGAAGGTGTTGGTGATGCAAAGCTGATGCTCAGTGCAGAGTGAAAGGAGGAGCTCCCCATTTGAGTTGACTTTCCCGCATCCATACTTCCCTAATGCTCTGGGCCAAGTGATATAATCCGTCTTACCCTGGCATTAAAGTCTCCCATGAGTATGATCTTATCCGGTGTTGGTACGAATGCAAGTGTACTGTCTAACTGATGGTAGAATATATCAATAGTTTCCTGAGAGTTTGTTATAGTTGGGGCATATATAGCTATAAGGGTACACCAACGGTCTTCTGATAAAGGTAACCTGAGTGTCATAAGCCTGTAATTTATTGTATGGGGCACTTCTTTCAGTTTTTTCACTAGCTCGTTTTTGATGGCTAGTCCGACACCGGATTCGCTTCTCTCGCTAGAGGCCCTGCCACTCCAGTAAATGGTGTAGCCGGACTCTCTAACGGAACCGCTCTTTTTGAACCTGACTTCACTCAGGGCAACAATATCGATGTCATATTTTTCTTATTCGTACGATATAATCGCACTTCTTCTTTCTGGTCTTGCCGAATCAGACCTGTCAAGCATCGTTCGTATGTTCCACGATGCAAACTTTAAGTTGGGTGTATTGTGGGCCTTATTATCCTGGGCGACACCCTGCCAGTATGAGTTCTTTTTCTGTTTTCGTTTCATGGTTCGTAACGAATTTGCTGACAAGATAGTTTATGGATGAAGCGGGTTTTGTCAGTTGCCATTTCACCCCTATCCTCCAATGGGGTACGCCAGACTGGCAAGGATTGCTCAAGATGAGTCAGCAGCTCATTGGTCGCAGTGACTAGCCAGAATGAGTGTTATCAACTTTCTCAAACTGCCTTAACAGAGCGCCACAGTTTCTGGTCTTTCTGTCTGGGTTGAGCTTCCCATAGATCCCTGCACTGTTAGCCTGAAGTTCAGTTTCCAGTGGTGTCCGGCTGGAGGCCAGCACCGAGTCTTGACTGACAGCTACACTTCCGTACATCTGTCAAGCCCTTGGATGATCGGTTCCGCAGTGGTGGTGGATGGCAGACCAAGAGATGTACTGGATCGCGTTATGGAATCGATCGCGCGCGCGCACACACACGCGTATATACACACGCGCATATGTATATGTGTATACCCACAAGAACCTATATTCATAAACCCACAGAAAAGCACATCTGTATCTATGCACCAACCAGCATACGCATATGTACAAATATATACATAAACACATATACACATCTTAAAAGCCTCCATGAACCCGCATAGATGCACAGATGCACCTGTATATTTACAAACACCCACCCAACAACATATACATCCACAGATCCAGGGAAACTTCCTATTATAAACATTTAGTTATAAACAATCACATCACCCATGCGACCGGTGCTTATAGGCGTACACATACACGCACGCACACACATACGCACATATATATGCATGATGCTAGTTGGTCGTTGACCCCCCCCCCCAAAAAAAAAGAAGGGTTCGTACGCCCTTTGAAAGATCTTGTTTTTAATCCTTCTGGGAGACTAGCCACCCTACTGACCAGACGGGCTGGTGGGGGAACCGATTTAGTCGCCGGTAACCCGACCATGTGACAGGTAGTACTAGGTTACATGGTACCAGTAGCATATGACATGACCTGACTATGCAGAAACGTATAACAGATGACGAAAGACAACTTCCTGCTGAACAAGAAGAGGTAATGCGCCAGATATACGACACATTTTACTTGGTAACACGACAAGCAGTGGACAACGCCAAGCCTCCAGAAAAGGAAAATGACCGACCCGATAGATATCAACCCCAGGAAAAAGGGCTATACGATCATCCCAGGGGAATGAAAAGTTCGGAAGTGGGTGTTGTGGGATACAAATCACTCCTATTTCAGAATTAAGTGGCATAAACCAGTCATATGAATACCACTGGTTTCAGAGACTAAACGGAGACATTTATACCATGTTTAACCGCATGCTACGAACACATTTCTATCATACCACTTTATTTGGCTCCTGTATTCTTGATGATAAATACATATTATATTTTATTCACTTTACACTAGTCGTTTCTTTCATTTCTAACCCCTAGCACGAGTCTACAACAATAATTTAATCCCAACCGAATAAAAAAGCTCCATACGCAATAGAGAGTAAAGCTTATTATAAGAGAAAGAAAATTGAAACTGTAAGTAAAAATTTACAATCATAAATTGTAAAAAAAAAAAAAGTGAAAAAATGTTGGATATTAAAGTTTAAAGCATATTTTCGCCTTTCGGATTTCCTTTAGAGAATCGTCATGCAAGCTGAAATATTATGCTCGGAATAAGGACTTTGTAACTTGTTTTTTGGAGTATTCAGTCGAACAAGAAATTTTGATAGTAAATTTCAACATACAGTTTATATTTTCTTTGTCTTTCGCAAAGGTCAAATCGTTGAACTTTGACCCCTTAATTTCTGGCCAAAAACCGATTACATCGATTTTCCCAAATCTGAGTAACCTGTATATCAAATTTCGAATCTGTCGACTAAAAATTGACAGTTATTGCGCAGGGAAATGTACACACACAGACACAGACAGGCACTTTCACTTTTGTATATATAGTAAATGTATTTATTAAAATGGACATAATTTGCCATATACGTACATGTATGCCACTTGCGGTTTCTTTCGAAATCAAACTTTCTCAAGTCAAAATCGCCACTATTGCTAGCTTAAAATTGTATTTAACATCCTATGGATTTTTCAACTAGTTCCTTATTTACTGGTGCTATATGTATGCATAGAATTTTTCAACTAGTTCTTATATGAATGCAAACTATTTTGTACTTAGATAATTGTTTTAGCTTAACATTACACATTTCACAAGTCGAAATAAATGTGCCTGTAATTGAATGTACGAATTAATAAACACATGTGTACTTATCATATAGCACTAGACAAATTTTTACAGGAAAGAAAAAATATTGTAGAGGCCTTACTTTTTAAGTTGAATATTGCCGATTCTTTTTGTAATATATGTAACAATATCAAATTAACCATGGAGGAAAATTGAATAATTAAGTTGTCAATTTCATCTCAAATATAAATCATTTGGTCTGTTATTTTTTCTGAGGTTAAATTTTTTATATTTAATATTATTTCTTTTGGTATTAATACATACAAACACACACACACACACACACACACACACACACACACACACACATATATATATATATATATATATATGTGCATAAATATGTGTGTATGAGCGCACGCGCGTGTGTGTTACCCAAAATCGCCAGGAATTGAATAGTGATGCACAGATTAAAAAAAGCCCAATATTTATTGTAATGGAAATCGATGGAAAGCCCATCGATTTATGACCTACTCTAATTAGAGACCAATCGCGATGCAACTGGAAGAAGCTTAACATACTTCTCGCAGTGATTAACTAAATTGCATTATAGCAAGGCTACTTTTAATTTTACAAAATTATTTTTATACATAATTATTTTTCATAAAAGATTAAAATTATTTTAATGGCTTGCATAAAAGATTAAAATGCAAAAGTTAACTATCATGCTTCAATTATGCTCTAAAAACGTTTATTTCTCAAGCGCGTTCGTAATATCAAAGCACCTACTGTTGATTTTATACGTCTGGCATTACTGGTTGCGTGGTTGTAATGGCTTGAATTGAAGTGTAAAATGAAAAAGTTAAATATCATTATGGAATTGTGCTCTAAACAGAAATATTTATTTGGAATTCGCCCCTGCTATATCAAAGAACCTACTGCTGATTTTATGTCAGGTTGTTTTTAGCTTGTGTACTAATAAAACCTCTCAAATCTGCTTGTGAGGTTGGGCTCTGCAAAATATTTATGTTGTTCAAAATCGCCTGTTCCTTCTATATTCAGATTTTTTCGATTATCGATACGTATCGAGGCCATTTTTAACTCTTGCCAATTCTTTAACTCGCCGAATGATATTTTACTAACTTTAATATTTTTCACTAACACTAATCCTATAAAGTTTAGTCTTTTTTCTGTTTCCTTCTTTATTGCTCTTTATGTATTTTTGTTTCTCCTTATCTTTCTCACCTAGATTTTTCACTATTTTCCTTTTATTTATCCTCATTTTCTAACTGATAATTTATCGCATTTTCCATTTTTCTATCATTATATTTTACCATGTCATATCTAAACATTCAGCTCTTTTCGATACATGCACATTCCTTTTCACATTCTGATGAGAAGGATTTAACTAGTTTGTTCCTTTCCTTATTGATCTAATGATATAAAAACTGTTAATTCTCATCTTTTATATCTTATATATATATATATATATATATATATATATATATATATATATATACACAGAAGCACACCCACACAAACGCACCAACATGAGGTAGATAGCTCCGAATAAATCCATTTCTGGAACTAAGCAGTTGCTACTCCATAAGGAATAAATCTACTGTCTCAGTATATTGGCATTTCATTCATTATTTGTTATTAGTGTAAAATATTTATTTTGAGCGTTTTCATTTATTTTACCTGATTTTTCAATGAAAGGGAAAGCTGGAATGAACTCAATTATTGAGTCACCTTTGACACAATACATATGACCGTGCTAATAACTTATCTCGGTTTTCTGTTACATTTAAACATGCCGTTGAAGGTTAATACAATGATAACTTAACGGGTATTTTCTTAAAAATGAACGTCGATACACACGTGTAGGCAACAAATTAAAGAATTAAAGAAACAAAATGTACGAGATAAAAATAACAATATAGGTTTTTAAAAATATACTCAAACATATATATATATATATATATATATATATATATATATATATATATATATATACTAGACTACTCGTGACACGTTGCATCAGTATGTTATATTAGCTAGGGAATTAATATATGAGCGTGACACTTGTGACGTAAAAAATAGTTTTTTTGTGACATAGCAAAAACATTTCTATGAAAAAAGAATATAGATAGATCTCTATTAGTCGTTCTGTTTATAATTGTTTATTTTTGAAAAAAAAATACAGCCATTGAATTATAAATGGTTTGCCATACTTATAGGTAAATGTGCACTGAACAGATACCATAATACTTAAAGTTAAATTAAAATTTTGACATATCCTTTTAAATGAAATTGTTAGTTGAAAGAAGAGAATAGTTACAAACATTCTCCTCATGTTAAGAATGGCTTTTTAAATACAAAATGAAATAAAATGTAACTTTTTTTCATTTCTTTTAAACAAAAATTCATGACACATTGGGCCAAATATTTGATTTATTTGTTAATAATAAGGTAAATAAAACTAATTAAGACAATGCGCAAATTAACGATGTAAAAAAGCAGAAAGTATGAAGAATTGTTTATTTGGATAATTTAAACGCGAAATAGAATAGTTGGGACGCTGAAAACGTACACAATAAAACAATACGTTCTCTTGTCGAGTTTATCATTTATTTGTAATGCAATAAAAAAAAACATATTTTCGGGGTTATTTATTTATGTTGGTAGTGTAGAAGAAAATGTATGAATGTTTTTAAGAAAGTTGTATCAAAAAGTGGAGAATACATTTTAAAAAAGAAGACGGTGGGTAAATGGCCGTTGTAAAATGCTCTTGTAGTTGTAAACAGGTTAAAGTAGATTTATTTGTAAGAAAATAGCGTTAAAATTACTTTAACCTTATACAGAAATGACTGATGTAAAAATAAAGAAAAAGTATTAACAATTGTTTGTTTGGATAATTTAAACACGAAAAGAAATCGGGACGCTGAAAACGTACACAGTAGAACAATACGTTTTATTGTCGCATTGATTATTTATTTGTAACGCAGTTTAAAAACATATTTTCCTGGTTATTTCTTTATGTTGGTTGTGTAGAAGAAAATGTATGAATGTTTTTAAGAAAGGTGTATTAAAAATGGAGAATAAATGTAAAAATGAAGACGATGGGGTAATCGCTGTTGTAAATTGTTCTGATGGTTGTCAACGGGTCAAAGTTAATTAATTTGTAAGAAAATTGCGACAGTATAGTTGTAATACAGAATAGTTGCAAAACATCCCCATCCTTCGCATGTTAAATAATAATTTCTAAATAATAACGTTAATATTTCAGTGCGCAGGTCAAATTCTGCAAAAGTAGCGATTTCTGTTTATTTGTTTACGCCGTTAAGGGATTATGTTTATGTGCGCATGCGCAACTGGAAGTCGTAAACCGAATGTGCGGTTACAGCACTCGCTACAAGGTCATTTGAGTTGTATAATTATATGTGCGTGTGTGTGTGTATGTGTAAATTAATTGCATTCTGTCCCCAGAGAGCTTGTTCGTATTATTCAATACAAAGTTTCGCCAGACAACGGTGTGATGCGTAGTGTTAGCACAAGTACGAATTAGCCGCTAATACTCCCCTAATCACAACAATCTTACATTCTTATTACGATCTATCAGAATAAAATATGTTCAATTTATTTCAATTTACAATTTGTTTTCAATGATATGAATGAAATGAATGAGAATAATGAGCATCTAAAAAGAAAGATAAAAAATCAGAGGTAGCTTATTAAAATACCATGACCAATTTTAAATTTAGAACGCCGCCTGCTTTAAACTTGTTTTAAGTTGAACATCAACATATCCATGGTTTAATACTAGTGGAGCGTACATGGAAGCACATGTAATAGGTGTAGAATTTGATACTAAATGCCACCTTTTCAATTCAGCTGAGAAAACCAAGTGCAAATTAAAGCCAAGAGAAGCCATACTGAGGGGATTCTATCACCAAATATTTTAAAAAGACAGTGCTCACTCAGCCAGCTAAGAAAAGAATTGACTTTAACCGGGTTGCGTTCTAAAATAACTGATAAACGGGTGCATTCATCTTGGACAGGGAACACATGTCTGACTTCAGCACACGCAATATCTTGCACTCATCTGTTGTTGGATTAAATATAATGTAACAGTAGAATCCCGGAATACGGTGGCCTAAGGATACCTTTTTGTCAGGTTACAGTGTGATTTACCGTGGTTCTCCGACTCCTAGTTACGGTATTTGCCCCGCTTTCCGGTGTTGTTTATGATCTAATTTTATTACATACATGTTTAATATTTACTGTACTGTGTTTTGTTACTAAATTTTAATGCCATACTCTGAGGGTCTACTGAATTTGTTTTTCTATCACATTTTATCCATAGCTTAAGCCAATGATTTAAAAAGTAATATCTAATCACATCAGAAGCGAGGTACTTATGGTCATTCCAGCTTTACCAATGGTAAAAAAAACATTTATTTATCCTTAGCTTACTGTAATTCAACATTTTCAGTCAAATATCTAACATCGAACAGTACTAACTGTTCCGAATTTTTGTAAGTTTTAACCTCATTGATGCACTGCAAGGGTAGCCAGGGTTTGCGGCACTGAGAGAAAACATTCTCAGTCGTTTCTTTTTCGTACGGACAAAATCCGAAGTGCTAACTGGGCACCTACCTAATTCTACGACTTCTTGCGCTAATAACAATTTTATTCGGATTCTTAAATAGTTCACTAAAACGATCTAGAGAGCTACTAATCACAAGACATATGGAACAGGTACATCATATCTGTTGCCAAGGCCGCTGAAAAAATGGTGAGATCCTTCTATCGATCAAGTAGATATCTCACTGCTGATGCAATTCTCTATCTATATAAGAACCAGTACGTCAAAGGATGGAGTACTGTTGCCCCATCTGGGCAAGAGCTGCTAGAAAGGACTTGTCCTGCCTTGATAGAGTTAAAAATAGACCTCGTAGCATCATAGGAGATGTTCTTTTATCTTCCCTGCAACCTCTATCTCACAGAAGAGATGTTGCGAGTTTGTATTTGCTTTATCGTTATTTTCATAGCAAGTGCTCGACTGATCTTTAATCTATGGCCCCCTCGCCAAACTTTCTCAAGAAACACTCGTCTAGTTGAAAACACTATCAACAATTCCCCCACTCTTTATCTGTGCCTAAACCGTAGATCCCATGCACGCCTATGGAACTGTCTTCTGTTTTCTCTGCTTTCCAGCTGACTACAATCTGAGTGTTTTCAAGTCTAACGTAAACAAGTTCTTGATGAGCCGTTCCACTTAAGTTAACAAATTTACCGAAGTTCCATTACTAACAATTAATATATTATCCGATTGACTACTGTACATTCTAAACCCTTATCCTTGAGTGATCTCCGGACCTTGATAAGTGGTGATGCCTATGTAAAAAAAAATCTGTCGCATATCATGCTACACTTAGTGCGAAGTGACAACCAGTGATACAATCAGTTTTTAATGCAAGTAATTAACAACATATATTCAATTAAAGTTTTGAAATTTCTCTAATCTCTTCAGTTTAATCTAAATATTCCTCATTTAAATTAGACGGTTTCATGTAGAAAACTAGATTTTAGCTCGTTTAAAACGGATAAAAGTTACAGGTCGTCGACTTAAAATGAATTATTTAAGTCAAATTGATGATTGAATACGGTAAAAAGAAGCTTATTTTTGCATTAAATACTAGTCTTTATTATCCCTTGACCTCTCTTACTAGGCATGGAACGGATACCATACTACTTACTTCGCTGTACGCTATTATACAAAATGTTCATACAAACTTTTTTCCAGATCGGTTTAGTAGTTTTTGATATGACTTGTAATTGTATTGTGCTGACTAATTGTACTCATTCCTATTAATCTTTAATTGGCTATCTTACGGATACCATAGTACGTAGTTCGCTGTACATTATCATAACAATAGTAAACACATAATTTCAACCAGATCAGCTCATTAGTTTCTGATAAAACGTGACACGGACGAACAGATAAGAAACAGAAAACTATAATATAGAAGAAAAGAGTTTTAATGTGAATGTAAAAATCAAAATGGTAATAGTAGTCCTAATAATTAAATAATAAAATAATTAATCTTAATGTTAAAAAACTTTGGAACATGATTCGATATTTTTAAATGTCCGCATATTTATGACAAAATTGGCCGCAAGGCTAACCTTTAAAAATCTTACTAAGCACAAAAGAGCTTCTTTTTTTTAGTCAGGTCATGTCCTTACGTTTCGCAGTTCAACAATCTTAACCAGTGAACTGGCCTTTCATTCACAGAATTTACTTAACATTATTGCTATTCACTTAAAATTGATAGATTTTTTTGCTTGGTATAAAAATAAGAGAAATAAGGAAAACATGTTCTATGATTGGCGATGGAACACTAAAAAAACAACTGTACATTAATATCAGGAAAATGTTATGCTGTACCATTATCGACGGAAAATGTATTTGATTATTCGTACTCTAATTATACTAGCTCTAAGCGCCATGCTTTTAGTTTTGTGTCCGTTGAAGTTTCCATTGTATACGCAGAGTCTTGCAAATGCATTAAGAACATGTTAAACAATGTCGACTGTTACTTTTTAAGAAATTACAGAACTTGTATATGGGATTCTCATTTCAAATAACTCTTCAAATAGCGAGTACCATTACAGAATTTAGTCATTAGACGAAGAGCCCAGTAGAGTATCGGCCCCGATACTTCAATTATTTTCATCTGTCTTAGGTCAGTTGATATGACATTTTACGCATCAATTGTTTCATTATTGTTATTGGAATTTATTCCACGTTAAGAACTGAACTGGCGTCTGCTACTGCTTTCGTGGTGAGAAAAGAAAATAAGAACAAATATGAAAATAAAATGTCTATGATTACAAATGCCACAGTTAACCTCTAAATTTTGACTATCTCTCAACTATGGCGACTTAGTTTATTAATAATACGTAACGGTATTTCTTCACGAAAATAAAATTGAAATAATAATATCGAGGATATATAGTGACATATTCGCTTAGTCAGGTGTGTAGATGTATCTTTCTGGGAAGATATAAGAAGACATTAATGCATAAACAATGTCATTACAATACTGAAAAAATTTTTTTTTAAATTAACTGCTAATTTCCCCCCATGAAATAGCAAATATGTAAAAAAAAACAATTGTTTGGATCAAAATAAAAGCAATTATTGAATAAAAAAAAATAAACTAATAGTTAATTAATGAAATATTCTTGCGCAAATCAGTATGCAAATATATTAATTATAATGGACCGATCGCATAGGCATACGTTTCTATTTTAATTAGAGATTTCTAGGTTTAATTCCACTGTTCATACTATAAAATCTTTACTTTCAATGCATCTAAAACCAAGCTTCTATCTTTACATCATAAACGTTCTGATCCCTATCTTGGATCAATTAAAATAAATGGATCTCGTCTTGGGGAGGCCTCAAGTTTTGTCAGGCTTCTGGGCTTGGCCTTTACTCCTGATCTTAAATGGAATGCGTACATCAAATATGTTGCCAAAGCGCTGTAAAAATGGTCGGATCCTTCTATCAATCCAGTAGATATCTCACTGCTGATGCAATTCTCTATCTATATAAGAGCCACGTACGTCCAAGGATGGTATACTGTTGCCACATATGGGCAGGAGCTGCTAGAAAAGACTTGTCCTGCCTTGATAGGGTTCAAAATAGACTTCGTAGCCTGGTGGGAGATATCCTTTTCTCTTCGCTGCAACCTCTATCTCACAGAAGAGATGTTGCGAGTTTGTCTCTGATGTATCGTTATTTTCATGGCAAGTGTTCGACTGAGCTTCAATCTATGGTCCCCCCTCGCCAAACTTTCACAAGAAACACAAGACTAGCTGAAAACATTATCAATAATTTTCCACACTCTTTATCTGTGCCTTAACCTAAACATAGATTTCATGATCAAAGCTTCTTTCTTAGAACTGCACGCCTGTGGAATTGTCTTCCGTTTTCCTGATTTCCAGCTGTCTATAATATGGTTGTCTTCAAGTCCAACGTGAACAAGTTTCTGATGAGCCGTTCCACGTAAGTTAACAAATTTACCGAACTTCCATTACTATCGATTACTATATTGTCCTTTTGACTATTCTACACTCTTTTACCCTTATCATTGAGTGGCCTATCGGCCTTGATAAGTGGTGACGCCTATGTAAAAAAAATAATTCCACTCATATAGATAATAAACAAATAAGAATATAGTATATCTTATCGCTTCAAAAATTATCCCAGTCTTATTGGATTTAATACACGGTAATAATAGGTTCATATACAGGAAATTAAGGTTCATATATATATATATATATATATATATATATATATATATATATATATATATATATATAATATCATCTAGAATTAAATAAGATTTTTCTTAGTAAACATATTCCCTTAAATAGATAGTTATTGTACGTCTCTCCAGTCCCTTATGCGGTGTTTCACACTACTATGTCGGATTGGACATTAACGTACACTTTTACATATTTTGACCAGTTGCTTTTTTCACCGTATGTTTATATTTCGATACACTGGTGCTTCCTGTATTTTTTTTCGGTTTTTGTGTCTTAAACAATTACATGCGCATCATGCATTTTAGTGTACTTTATTTAATTTCACATGTTCTGTTGCAGACTTATGCAATCATTACTACAGTTGATTCAATCTTATTAAGCCGGTATTGCATTGAGGAAAGATAGAAAACAATTATATAGGTTCTATCAATTACAATAAACATATGGTATTCATTATTATGAAATCTTTATATTTTTGTGCTGTGGTTTAAGACAGTTTATTTTAATTTGCTGTGTAATATTAAATAGGAAGTTCATATAAACCGTATATGTAATCAATCAGTTATTGAATATACATATATATATATATATATATATATATATATATATATATATATATATATATATATTACATTTTCACCCCAAACAAGGCACATTGCCACTTTGATGTAGGGGGATACTATCAGGGACTAAGTTGCTACTATGTATGGAGTTTATCAGCAAGATGTCCGTTCACATTACATTTGAACTTCTGATGCCACTATAGTCAGGAAAGCAGGAAAGCAGAAGAGAATGCCAAAGTTTTGTCATTCTGAGGAAAAAGCTATTAGAGTAAAAGGGTGTCTTAAATGTAGGGATCTCAACTGTGTAGCTGTGGGACTTCCCTGCTTAGCAGGTTTGTCGGAGGTATTTTCGACGAGGGAGAACAAAGGCTTGTAGTTCGTCATAGCAACTACCATTAAAATACTTGTTAAACAAGCAGAGAGATGCAACATTTCGTCGGTGGGACAGAGACTGGAATTTAGGTGATAGTTCGGGACGTATTAGGTTGGCGACTCTCTTTTGGAAGCTGTCCAGGAGCGAGAGACTAGCATCAGATACACCAGCTCAAATGTGACAGCAGTACTCCATACATGGGCGAATGGTGGCTTTGTAGAGGTACATGATACTTTCAGGCGTAAGTAACTTTCTAGTACGATATGGAGAGCCCACTTTCTTTGCAGCAGCCTTAGCAATGATCTCGATGTATCTATTCCAACTCATTTCATGTGAACGTTAAGCCGCGGAGCTTGAACGAACAGCTCGCAGGTAAAGTAACTCTAGCTGTAGCTATTGGTGGTTGGTAAGGTTTCATGTAATTATTAAAGGAAACGAGCTTTGTCTTGGCAGCGTTGAACGTTACGATCCATTTTTTACCCCCATTCCACTACAGACTGAAGGTCTTCCTCTAAGGTTTCGGCCATTACCTTAAATATGCGCTCATCAAGCACAACCTGGATTATTTTCTCATTCAAGAGGGATCTAATTATGCTAAGCATTCGTTCAGTAATACCATAGGATTGCATTTTCATTAGACGACCAATCGTGCCATACCTTGTTAAAAGCCTTAGATATATTTAGGGCTACTGTCCTCCATTCCACTGACTTATCCAGTGCTTGATATAAGGTTCAGAGATTACAGTTAGAACATCTGCAGTAGAACGGGCTTTCCTAAATCCATATTGGTAGTCTGACAGAAGTTTAGCAGCTGTAAGGTGTTGGACTAGAGCTTGATAAATTAAGGATTCAAATATTTTGGTGAAAAGAGGGAGGAGGCTAATTGGACGATAAGTTAATTGGTTAGTTTTCCGCCAGATATTTTGTAAACTGGTACGACAGAAGCAGTTTTTTAACAGCCAGGAAATCAAGATTCGTTAAGGCATTTGTTAAAAAGTTTAGAGAGAACAGTAGCGACCTCAGCAGAATATTTTAATAGCACAGCCGGGATGAGGTCAGGTCCACATGATTTTGAGGTGTCTATGTTTTTTATAATATCATGTACATGGGAAGGCGTGATCTTCAGATGTAAAATCAGGGAGGGAATGGCTTGCTGAGTCCAAGGTAGAGTTTGAGGCAAACTGACTGGCAAACATGTTAGCTTTCTTAGTTGCTGTGCAAACAACCTCATGATTGTTTGATAGTGGGGCTATTGTCGATTGCCCATTATTTACTACACTATTTTAGATTTTCCAGAAATCACGAATTCCTAATTTTTGCACTTCAATGCGTTTCCTGGCGGTTTCAGTATATTTACTGTTAGCTGTTGCTACTTCTTTCTTGCAATTATTTCTAGCTTCTATATACTTTTTCTGTTTGTACATGACTTATGCCGGATAAATCTACGGTATGCATGTTGCCTCTGAGCAATGACAGCTGCGCATGTAGAAGTAAACTATTGGGGGGAGTGGGCTCACTGTAGAACTTCCGTGTAGGAACATGTGCTTCAATTGCATCCAGTAGTCTCATTTGCGCACAGTTCTTCTGGAAGAGAAAAGATATTTCCCCATGGGGCGTCTCTGATGTGATCTTTAATGGCATCCCAATCAGTCTTTTTGCAGTACCTTGTCGTTTTGAGCAACGGCTCTTCAACTTAGGGTCGGTAGTTTCGATTAATGTCTATCATTATCACAGCGTGATACGCATTCCAGAGTGGGCAATGAGCATTTGTTACACAATCATCAGGAACAGTTGTAAAAATAGATCCAAAATAAGGTTTGCTGCTCCTGACGATCTGGGAGACGTGTCGGGAATGTTACTGTCTGTGTCAGAGAATGGGACATAGCAAAGTAACGGATGACGCTACCAGTTGTGTCAGTGTAGTTAGAGAGGCCAAGCTAATTTCTGTTTTGGACGTTAAAGTCTTCGAATACATGTATTTGGGAGCTAGTGTCAAGGGAGAGTGCTCCATCTACGCTCGCAGAGACATGATTGACTATAGTACACTCCTGGGTTGATGGAGAGCGATAAAGAAAATACAGATAGCTAACGCTATGTTGTAAAGTAAGTTTAAACACATGAAAGGCTGGTGGCTTGATTTTAGTTTAGATCCCCTAGATATAGGGATGCTGTTTCGAATATAGACTCAAAATCCGTGCACGTGCCTGTCAGAGTCCTTACGACAAGTGAAAGATAACCAGACATGTTAAAGGTGTTAGATGGGATGGACGAGTGCAAGTAAGCTTCACTTAGTGCTAATATATCGGGGGATTTCGCTAGGAATAATGATTCTACATCATCTAAGTTAATTCTAAGTCCTCCGATATTTATAAATTAAAGCCTCAATGGAGGAGGTGAATTGTTTGAGTGTGTGTCTGATTTGAACTTTTTTTTATTGAGCTGTCATTTAATTTTATTTAATAGTTTCAGATCAAGGCTAGGCAAAATAGATGCGACACGAGTAAACTATCAGGCGGCTCCTCATCCACAGGAATGTGGCTTC
Source organism: Euprymna scolopes (assembly GCF_053919585.1). NCBI lineage: Eukaryota > Metazoa > Mollusca > Cephalopoda > Sepiida > Sepiolidae > Euprymna > Euprymna scolopes. The sequence goes on from NC_136485.1 coordinate 102,824,685, forward strand.
GGGAATGCCCACCAGCGATGACTGCAGGGTCCCTTCCCATGCGCAATATCGCACTACAAACATTCCGATATTATACAACTGATAATAAAGCTTTAAACACTACCAAAGAGTTAGCACTCCTGTACCGTCAGTCGGAAACAGCAAACAGCAACTGTCAAACCGGTACCATGAAACATGTCCGACAATAGTGGCCTAGTCCACTCATGCTAGCATGTATGATAAAACAATCACTGCCAAGTTGTCCAGGTGAAGGGGAAGGGAATGAGGCAAATGTGGGGGACGGCATTGATTGCCCTAGTCAGGAAATAAGGCTAAGCAGTGGGCGTCTCTGATGAGTCCCTGCAGCCGCACCTCAGCTCCTTGCTAATGGGCAAAGAAGGAGTATGGAAGCCGGGCGATAGGCAGAGCATATATACTCCTTAAGCAGTTTAGGTTTGCAAACCGTTGATTTGATCAAGTCACCAACTCTAGGGAGTCCAGGAATGAGGAGTCCTCCCTCCCCTGTTTTGTGCAAAGATGTATGAGATCAGTGGCACAGTTTTACAAATCGGAGTTTTCCAATATATATATATATATATATATATATATATATATATATATATATGATTTACATTTTAACAAGTGGACGCCAGTTGATATGTTGTGTGAATCCAATTGTCACAAAAAATATAAAACGGAACAAAGCGTTTGTAAGGAATGTTTTAGAGTAAAGTTGTGTGTTTCGAGAACACCTTACTCATAAATGTCTGAAGCCGTTTAGTATCGTGACAAGAAGAACGAATGATGATTCCTCTACAGCTTTGAACGATAAAAAACAAATACAATTATAATAAAAGAAAATCATTTGAGGTTTATTATATACATGTGTATATATACATATATATGTATATATATATATATATGTATATATATATACGTACGTGTAGTCACGATACGACTTCCTTACAGATAAATGAGTGACACTGCTTTACAGATTATAAGAAAAACCGAGTCGAATTTTAAGAGAAAACAACATTTAAAAAGTTTTTGAAGTTTTCCTTGCCTCAAGCCAATGAAGGAAAGGAAAATTTAAAAAAAAACGGTGACAAGTTACGTTATTGACAAGATACGTAAGAGAGTAAAATTGTTGATGATAATTGGAAAAAAATGAAACTTTCATATAAAAAAGGTATGAACAGAGAATAAATAAAATAAAGAAGTATAAGAAAATCATAATCCAAATCTTATAGACCACAAGAGATACTATTTCAAATTTTAATGTTATGGGAGAGACAGGTATTTTCTATTTTGAATTAAAGCATTTAGAGCAAGAACTCATCTAGTTACATCCACAACACAAATATTTCAGTTTCACTTGTACGTACCTTAAATCAAATTGAACTTCAATAGCAAAAGTTTTTTTTTTAAACTGTTTATCTGTTGAAAACAATACCACAAGACTGCTTTCTGGCTGATTACAACATTACCGCTTTCCAGTCCAATTTTAAGAAATACATGCGGAGACGCCCAGTTAAATAGACAAAATTTGACTGCTCTACTACTAGTTCCAATCATCTCAGAATGTTAATGATCGTTTGACTAACTCATTAACTCTTAACCTGAAGTAGTGCCTGTTACTTCAAAAGTGATGACGCATTGGTAGAAAAACATGGCATAACAAGAATATAATATTTTAATCTTCAGTATAACGTTCCCACAACAATGCGGTTCTAAATGTAATGTAAACCCCTTGCGAAAATGATATTTAAACCTTAAATGTAAAGGACAAACCAACAGACAAGAACTTTTATAAAGATACGTCCATCCAATCTATGTGTTTCAAGAGGAAGATGATAGTTTAGACTTAAGTATTTATTTCTGGTCTTATTTTTCTTATGAACCTCTGAAAGCCATTTAATAAGTTGTAGACACTTATAGCCATACTGACATTTAAAACAATTACATTTTAATTTATGCGTTTAGCAAAATTAATACCGGATCAATTCCGTCATTTTCATAACATTCAATAAACATATTGGTTTTTCTATAAATTTTATTTAAATGCAGGTTTATTTTCCAGGCTGCCATTAAAGCTTCCATATGACTGCAACAATCAATGTGGATTACGGTCGCAATACCAGAACAAAAACGTAACGATCCAAAGAAAATTCCGTTTCAAAGTTACGATCATAATAAAAACACTCATGACATTGCTGTGCTGTTGAATTCCATTGACCCGTCCGTATAAATGTATCTATTCTGTATAAGATTATGCTTGTCCCTTACTTAGTTATTCCGTACGTTACATTTTGAACAATGCCAAATGTAATTTGTGAAGACCAAACTGTTTTTTGAAAATACCCAACCTTGGTAATCTTGGCTTTCTAGGGGCCACCGGGCAATCCTAGGTAAAAATATGAGAGTGATCTCATTTCGAAGTAAACTCGTTTTAGAATATCATTATAATATTATATGATGATTGTTGTAATATTAGGAGAAAATTCTGACGTAATTATTCACGGAACAAAACTATCAGTGAAACGTTAAATAAAAAAGGAACGTTCGAATGAACAGCGCACCCCCCCAGATATTTCTGTTAATAGTTGCTAGACTGAAGGAGTAAATAAAAGATTGTCACTTACACTCTGAGAATGTTTTTAGAAGAAGTAACACAATATTATTTTCCGAGTATTAATTAATATTTATTAATTTATCTACTTTGGGCCAGTTCTATATTTAAAACACAATGAATACTATTTTCATATAAATAGTAATAAACTCACATTTGCTGCGTGTTATTGGGTTTTCTGTCCAAAACATTATTTTTTCTCTATCAAGAAAAAACATCCGCTTTATCAAACACGTATAGTTCATTCCGTGGAATTTTAATAGCTTTTGCCAGACTTTATTATTAATAGATTCCTAAAAATCTCTTGCAGTGAAAATTGCGTGCAAATTTAGCTAGCCTGCAATATCAGATTAACTTGGCAATGTATTCCTTATGTCTGTGTCTAGATAAATAATAGATAAAATAGATAAAGCACGTTCATAGTAACGAAGCCTACGCACAAATACAAATAGTTCATTTAGTTTTCTTTACAAAGATTTATACGATGCAGAATTACATGAATACACATCTCTACTTATATATAAAAAGCACTCGAATATGCAAGTGAATTAATTCCTTATGGACTCTAAAACAGCTGCTTTTTTTAAATTTCACACACATATACCTTATGGGTCATAGAAATGTTCTTAGATAGGTTTTGTACCTGAATACTTCCGAATTATATCAAAAATAAATAATCGAAAATACCATTGAAGAAGGAAGAGTCTAATATGGACTAAGGTTTACACGTGTATACAGGTTAACATCACAAGTGCATTTGATAAGTTTTATCATCGCACAAGCAGAAATTCCTCAGCGTATAAAATCATCGGCAGACTCTTTGGTAAGACAGACACGCGTTCAAAATAAGTGCTTCTGTTTAAAGCAACATTTAACCACTGTATTGACTTTAACATTTTAAATTTTAATTCAAGTCATTATATAAAACAAATTTTAAAAAATCAGCACTAAGTTTTTAAAGTCTCTACTGCGTTGAGGCATGTTTAGCTGCTTCCCGGTACACCGCGGTGGGTTTCTAACTAGAGCAGGCAGTGGATTTATTTCATTGACAAATATACGATTTCACCGATTTCGACAGCATTAAAAGTATTGGAAGTGTTGGTTCACATTCAACCATGAGCAACGTCCTCCTAATAAAATTCGCAACCGCGATGTGCTAAACTGACAAACAAACAGCACTTACATTTTGCAATAACACATTCTTTTTCGAACTTTAACGTGAACAGAAAAATATATTTTCTCATCATCTTGACCCTAGGAACCTGACTGATTGACATTGTCTCTAACAGATATACCTACATGCCACCATCGTTTTTCTGATAATAGAAAATACTTTACAAACAGGAATATAATGCACCAATCGACAAATACACTTTTGAGACACCAAAGATGCGTCTTTACAATGTGACGGTTTCAAGATGAAAATCTATTTCAAACTTTAGACGAACCAAAATAGAATTAGATTTAAGCACATCATAATAAAACAACGACGATGAAATAAAAAGAGGTGAAAAATATTGAAAGAACTAAAACTATTAGAAATACTTGAACGGACCATTCAAGAACAAAAAATAGAAAAAAACTAGATTCGGTTGCTATCACATAAGGATTGCATTGAAAGACAGATTAGGAGGAGCAAGAACCCGACACACAATTTTTGCATGAAATTATCACAGGTGCACACTCATCATTTGATCCATTGGTTAGTTGTATGCACATTGATTGTTTTAATAGGATAAAATTTACAAGATAACGAGAACTGGTAAAAATTTGACGGGAAGGATTTAATGTTCATCAAATTTTCATATCAATTTATACTACCTTTTACTTAATCATATATAAATGCTAATGTTTTATGGTTTGGTAGCTATTCGAATAAGAGTAAGAAATTCACAGTATTTAAAGACTTTCGGTTCCCAGTAAATTCATTGCATGATTAGATATACATTTCGTAAACACGACTATGATTCTTTCAATAACCGAATAGAAAGAATATATATTGCTAGGTATTTTTGATATAATATGTACGCATATATATATATATATATATTATAAAAAAGTGAACCATATCGTAAATTCAATCAACTAAAAAATGGAAACCGGGGTGAGGAAAATAAAAAAATATATATACATATATAATGGGGCAAGTTATATGTACAATTAAATAAAATAAATAAGTCGATTAAAAAACGATCGTTAAAATATACCCAAAGCGCTTTTCGTTCAGACAAACATTTTCAAGGGTCATAAGTCTCAAAATTATTATTTTTTAGAATATTTGGTAGTGATATGGAATACGAGCGGAGAGGAGGTTAAGAAAAAAAAAAAACCCTGACTACCCAAATAATTCTAACTGAAGCCGGAGGTTTCTCTGCTTGCACAAAGTAGGGGGGTTAGCAATGATGGCAAGTGCTTCGAGGACAGACAGGTGGAACTTTTTTATAATTATTCTAAAATTTTGCGAATCGAATAAAGTTATATATATATATATATATTAATATTATAAATTACTAACTAGCTCTACCTACGTATTGAGCACTTTTGAAGTAAATACTTAAAGTTTACGCATAAATCTATAATTTCGTATATTAATTTTATGTGAGTAAATGAAGTAGTTATATATATATATATATATATATATATATATATATATATATATATACAAAGTAAGTACGATAACTCTTATCATAGACATTTTTATGATCACCGTCCTTTTACGTTGTAATCCCATAATCCTTTTTTACTCCCCCGCTTCCTCTTCCTGTTTCAAAAAAATATACTTCTCTTTTATACCCGTCACACACGTGTTCGTATGCTCTTTCAAATCTTCGTTCCAGTTCCTTTTCTCTTTTTACTGAAATGCAACTCGCAACAGATTATGGACCCAGGATTATAATAGAAGCCGATGAACAGATTTTTATTTGACGGAGATGACCAAATATGAAATTTGGGAGACAAAGCTTTTATGCCATTTACGCACGCTCGGCCTAAAAGGCGCCATTTAATGTATACACACTAATAGAGACGGAAGTGGCACTGAGAGAAATGAGGAAGCTTACGCCGAACTTGTACATGTTTTGGACGACAAAAGTTTATCCTTAATAATGAGAGAAGCTACAGATAATGGGAGAAAAGCTCTCAAATATTACGCGAACACTACGCAAGCAAAGGAAAACCAAGGTTTATCTCCTTGTACACTCAACTCACGTCTCTCAAAAAGAAAGGAGATGAAAGCGTCACAGAATACGTGATAAGAACTGAGAAAATTTTAACAGCTCTGAGAAATGCGGCAAACAGTTGACGATGCCCTAATTATCGCCATGATATTAAAATGACTACCAAGCTGCTACTATCCTTTTTCGATTTATGTGACACACAGCAACAAAGAAATAACCTTCCTGGAATTTAAAACAGAACTCCATGGTTTCGGCGAAACATTGAAACATAAAATCCAGTCGACCAGTGACGAAGTGATGAAATTTGCATCGTCTTTTTCAGAGAATACGATGGCGAGCCATCACCACCATGACGAACGTGAAATATCGTGCTTCACATGCGGCGGAAAAGGGCATTTATCGGAAGAATGTCCTAACAACAAACACAAACAGAGAAAACAGTCGTATAATTACTGTAAAAATAACACCCACAAAAGGGAGTTCTGCCGGTATAAAGCGAAAAGATACAATGAAAAAGGCAGCTGACACCAAAGAAAACTCCTTCGCACTCGAAACGGAGGACTACTACTATTACTACTATACCCGGAACTTAATACCGCATACGAACCTACTAGTCGACGCAGGGGCCACTTCGCACATTATAACAGACGCGAAGAAATTTAAGAACTTCGACCTAACATTCTGTTCTGAGAACCACTACATGGAGTTGACAGACGGAACTAAAACCAGTGGCTTAGCCCTAAAAAGAGGAGACGCTAACAGAAACTCCATCACGACTATTTTAAAAGGGACACTACTTATACCTTCATATCTGCAGGATATATTTTCTATGAAAACTGCGACCCAAAACGGAGCGACATTTATTTTCGAAGAAGAGTGGTATATTCTAAAACATAAAAACGGAACGAAATTCAAAATACACGTGTGCAACAGAATATACCTCCTAAACCTATGGAGAAAGGGAATGCAAAAAACAGTTTCCATCAATGCCACGATATCCACACGGAACATAAAATACTCGGCCATTGCAGTTACGACGACATAACAAAACTATGGTTGAAGGAATGAAAATAAAAAATAAAACTGCAAGCAACAAAAACTGTAACGTCTGCATCCAAGGAAAATTTTCCCAGAAAAGAAATAAATCTCCCGACAAAAGAGCGACAAATATTCTGCATTTAGTACATCCAGATCTAGCCGGCCCCATAGAACTAGCAGATTTAAACGGGAACAAATACGTCATCTCCTTCACTGACGACTTTCTGGCGCCGTATTTGTTTATTTTATTAAACACAAAAGTGACGCCACACTTACCACCGAAAAATTCCTCGCAGATATTTCCCCATACGGTAAAATAAAAATACTGAGGTCGGATAATCGTTCAAAGTTCAAGTCAAACGACTTCTGAAAACTACTCCGCCATAACAACATAAAATACGAAACCGCAGCGCCATACTCGCCTCATCAAAACGAAAAGGCTGAAAGCAACTGGCGAACTGTATTCGAAATGGCAAGATGCCTTATCATAGAAAACGGCTTACCGAAAACACTGTGGAGCTATGCAGTTATTACATCTGCAGTTATACGGAACAGATTCTTTAATAACCGTCTAAAACAGACTCCCTACTACAAAATGACCGGGAGAAAACCGGACTTATCAAGGATGCACATTTTCGGTTCGCCTTGCTATGCCTACTCCAACATAAAAAGAAAGCTAGACCCAAGGCGTCAGAGGGGAATCTTCGTCGGATACGATAGAAACAGCCCGGCATATCTTATCTACCACCCAGCAAACGGGAAAGTGTGTAAACACAGACTGGTAAAATTCACCAACAACACCAATGACTAACACACTCAAACACAAACCCACTAATCAAGGGATGATGACGCAAATTTTCCCTCAAGAAACTTAATAAAAAATTTAAAGTTAAGAGAAAACCCTGAACGGTCCAATACCGAGAAACAAACCGAGTCTGCAGTAGAAACTAGCTGTACGTAAAGATACCGGACACGCGAGTACAAAATGCACAGCTATCTAGAAGACTATGTGACAGTAGTCCAGGATGGTAGCGGCCACGCATTAATCGACACTGACTACTGCTATAAACTACTGACTACTGGATACTGCTACAAAGCCGTATACGGCATACCCCGCACTTACAGAGAAGCTGCGACTTCCCCAGCGACACACCACTGGATCCAAGCGATGCGGAAAGCAATTGACTCCCTAAAGAAAAACAATGTATACCATCTAACACCCTTACCCAAAGGCAGAACGACAGTAAGCGGTAGATGGGTGTATAACATCAAAGAAAACGCCGACGGGTCCCCTAAATACAAGGCCAGGTTCATCGCAAAAGGGTACAACCAAACTAAGAGAGTAGATCCACACGTCCCCATCCAAATATTTGGAGACAGTCAAAGCGCTATAGCGCTTTCTAAGGACCCCATTCATCGGCAAAGATGTAAACACATCGACAATAAATACCATTTCATCAGAGAAGCTAATAATAACAAAATACAATTAATTTACTGTCCAACAGCAGATATGAACAAAAGTGAAAATATATTTAGCCATGGGGCGTCCCTGATGAGATCCCTGATGGCTTTCCAGCCAGCCTTTTTATAATATTTCGTTGTTTTGAACAGTGGCTCTTCGGTTTTAGCTCAAGAGTTTAGGGCGATTTCAACCATTACCACTGTATGATCGGCGTTCCCAAGAGGGCTGTGAGCATTCGTTACATAGTCATCGGGAACTGTGGTCAGAAACAGATCTAGAAGTGATGCGTGTTGTTCTAGCAGGTCTGGGACACGAGTTGGAAATGTAACCTCTGTGATAGGGAATGAGATATAGAGAAGTTATGTGTTGTGGTACCAGCTGTGTCTGTGTAAGTAGAAAATCCAAGCCAGTTGCTGTGGTGGATATTGAAGTCACTAAATACATGAACTTGTGCGCTAGTGTCGAGGGAAAGTGCTGTATCTATACTGTCAGAGACTTTGTTTATTAGTGTACAGTCCTGGATCGAGGGAGAGCTGTAGCGAAAATAAAAGTAGCTAATGTTATGTTGCATGTAAAGGTTTGATCGTCCGATTCTAGTTTGGTTTCTCTAGTCAAGGGGATGGTGTTTCGAATGTAGACTCCAATCCCGTGCATATCTGTCAGAGTCCTTACGGCAGAGTGGGAGATATCCAGGCGTGTTAAATGCATGTTAGGACCCTGTACTACCAGTCAGGAATAGCAGCCAGGAACTGTCTATCCGGTACCCTCAACCCACCAGACGATATCTACTTGCACTGTCTATCCGGTACCCTCAACCCACCAGACGCAATCTACTTGCACTGGCATTACGGCATTCAAGCCCTCCCAAGTGCCCAGTTTAAGGGATGGGATGTGTCGGAAGTGGGGGAAAACGGCGCTCATTGCCCTAGTCAGGAAACAAGATCGACCACTGAGTGTTTCTGTGATTCGATCCCTACGTCTGGCTAATAAGCAAAGTAGGAGTATGGAAGCCGGGCGATAGACAGTGCCTATGTACTCCTTAAGCAATTTAGGTTTACAGACCGGTAATTTGTTTGAGTCTCCAGCTCTAGGAAGGTTGTCGTCCAAGACTAGAGAGAACTTCCTCCCTTTAGGTTTAGCTTCAGAGTTTTCGTCTCCTAGACGGATGTCCTGTGAATATATAGGGTCCATCAGCACCGAGAAGGTTAGCCCCGTGTCTGGGTCCTAATCCAGGTATTTCTGCGACCGCGCGTTGGTGGTTAATGTTACTGGGTTATTTATAAAGGTTATATATCTACTGAAAAATATACTCCTTAAAGTTATTACGGGACACTGCTATTTCATTATTTGTTACTGGAGGAGGGGGTGACTAAGAGTTCATGCATTGCAAACAGTTCTGTTGGAAGGAGTTAATATGGCTTAATGTCTTTTTTTCCTTTAAATTTATAACTGAAAACAATTCTTCCTTTTATTCTTATGTTGGCTTAGGAATAGGATAATGCATTACAGAATGGCTTGATATTACGAATTAACTAAAAATATTGTTGTACAAGCTTTGGTTATTTTAGATGGCGGGATGGTTAAGATGTATCTTCAATGGATACAAGTAACGTCATTTTGATAAGAAGTACAATATAGTACAGGTATAAGGAGAAGTAAATTATACGCTATGGTGTCTACAGTATGTATGATACAGTAAATAGATACATGGGCAGATTTCCAGTGGATGCGTTTCCTATATTTTTAAATTTTAAAAATGACGTATATAAATACGTTTAGCATCATATATAAATACCTGTATAAATACGTTTTACAGCTAATTATTTTATTAACGGATTTGTTCATATATAAAAAATCATGCTTTACTTTTTTCATCACGATGACTACGGCTACGATTTCTACATCAAAGACATAAACAACTTGCAGAAATTTTACCCGCATTAGAAGTGTGGTTTATATTTGACAGTTTTAGAATAACGTATATAAATACGTTTAGAGGAATAAATACAACACATTTCTTCTTTTTTCTTCTCCTTCTTCTTCTTATTATTATTATAATTATTATCATTATTATTATTATTATTATTATTATTATTATTATTAGTAGTAGTAGTAGTAGTAGTAGTAGTATTGGCTCACATGGAACTTTCATACAAGTCAACAAACGATCTGATTGGAAACCTGTGGTGTTCTCTGGAAGCTTAGTGACAGCAAGTCTCCCCAGACGTCCAGCTCTCTCCACCTCTTTCGATAGCATTTGCAAATGAATTTTCATAATCGCAACAGCCGCTTACCATTGATTTCTCACTAGCAGTGGCCATTGATTTATACTGGAATTTGAGTGGCACTAAGCCTCCCCAAGGTCCCAGTTCTCTTTGCGCTTGTCCAGCCGAGGTATTGCTAGCGCTCTCTCCTCGGTCTTTCAGTCCTTCTTGACCCTTCTCGGCTCTTTACTATAACTTTTTTATTGGGGGGAGCGGTGATGAAACGATGGGGGGATGCATGGGGGGTGTAGAACTTGTAGATATGCAGCTTCGGTGTTCTTCATTCCCTGTAACGCTTATTCGTTATATTGTCTTCTTGTGTTATTCTCCACATTCAAGGGTTTTCCTTAACATTTCCGTCGTTTTCATTATCGTTAGTTGTTGTACTTTTGCAGTTATTCCTCTGATTCCAATTTCTGACATTCTTTTTTCGAAGTTTTTCGGAATTGTTTCTAGTGCTTCTACTATTATCGGTACTATTTTGATTTTCTTTATCATCCAAATCCCTTTTAATGCTCTGGCTAGCTCTGTGTATTTGCTTCGTTTCTCCTTTTCTTTCATACTCACCCTGTGGTCAGCTGGGACAGCAAAGTCTACGATTTGACAGGATTTTTCTTTCTTGTTTATTATTACGACATCTAGTCTTCTTGCTTTGATGGGTTGTCCGTCTGTATGTCCATATCCCATACGATTTTGTGGTTCTCGTTTTCGAGTGCTGTTGCGGGTTTATGCTTGTACCATTTGTCTGTACGCTCAAAATTCAATCGTTTGCACAATTCTCAGTGCGCCTCCTCCTCACTTGGTCATGCCTGTTTTTATATTCCTTTTGGGTCAGTTTGCTGCATTCACTTACTATATGGTTTATCGCTTCGTCTCGTTGTCCACAGACGTCTGCATTTGCTGTTTTATCGATCCTTGCTTTCATATGGTTGGTTCTTATCGGGTTATTTCTTGTTGCAGTTATTAGAGATTGAATTTCTCCGCTTATATGTTCTTTTTCGCATCCATGTCCAGGTATTTCCGTTATTCTCATCTTTTGTCATTCTTATAAATTTTCCGCGGAGTTGTTGTTTCTCTTTTCATTTCTCTTTTCTCGTTTTGTCATTTGTCTCTGTTTTCTTTTTTGTTGTTTTCTCCAATGTCTCTCGCTGCCATAATTATCCTTTCAGTGTTTTGCATTATGTATTTTTCTAGTCCTTTTTTCGTGTCCTTCACACAGTCTTCTATACAAATCAGTCCCGCCGTCTTTCCTTTTCACGTAGAGTCTGTCAATATCGTCCTTCGGGTGTAGTGCATTATGCATAGTCATGAGTTTCCTGATTTTCTGGTCGAGTTGTCTCAGTTCTTCTTTTGTCCACCCTATAAACGGTCCAGAGTATCTTACTAGTGATACTGCCCATGTATTTATACCTTTTATTAAGTTTCTGCTATATAATTTCCATGAGTTTTCTTGTTCTCCTGAGGTATTCCTTTACAATATTCTCTTTAATTTCTGTTGCTCTGATGGTGTCCGCTTTCAGAATTCCCAAGTATTTATAGTCTTCTTGTTCCCCTAGTTCCCTCATCTTTTTGATTATTATTATTATTATTATTATTATTATTATTATTATTATTATTATCATTATTATTACTATTATTATTTTTATTAATATTATTATTATCATTATTATTATCATTATTATTATTAACATTATTATTATCATTATTATTATTAACATTTTATTATCATTATTATTATCATTATTATTATCATCATTATTATTATCATTATTATTATAAACATTATTTTTATCATTATTATTATCATTATTAGTATTATCAGTATTATTATCAGTATTATGATTATTATATTATCATCATTATTATCATTATTATTATTAACATTATTATTATTATTATTAACATGTTTGTTTATATATGAAAAACGCTTTACTTTTTTACATCATGCCGCCTATCAAAAAGTATGCGTTTTTATAGCCGTCTTTATGCGTTTTTGTAGCCGTCTTTATGCGTTTTTGTAGCCGTCTTTATGCGTTTTTATAGCCTTCTTTATGCGTTTTTGTAGCCGTCTTTATGCGTTTTTGTAGCCGTCTTTATGCGTTTTTATAGCCTTCTTTATGCGTTTTATAGCCTTCTTTATGCGTTTTTATAGCCGTCTTTATGCGTTTTTGTAGCCGTCTTTATGCGTTTTTGTAGCCGTCTTTATGCGTTTTTATAGCCTTCTTTATGCGTTTTTATAGCCGTATTTATGCGTTTTTATAGCCGTCTTTATGCGTTTTTATAGCCTTCTTTATGCGTTTTTGTAGCCGTCTTTATGCGTTTTTGTAGCCGTCTTTATGCGTTTTTATAGCCTTCTTTATGCGTTTTTGTAGCCGTCTTTATGCGTTTTTGTAGCCGTCTTTATGCGTTTTTATAGCCTTCTTTATGCGTTTTATAGCCTTCTTTATGCGTTTTTATAGCCGTCTTTATGCGTTTTTGTAGCCGTCTTTATGCGTTTTTATAGCCGTCTTTATGCGTTTTTATAGCCTTCTTTATGCGTTTTTATAGCCGTATTTATGCGTTTTTATAGCCGTCTTTATGCGTTTTTATAGCCTTCTTTATGCGTTTTTGTAGCCGTCTTTATGCGTTTTTGTAGCCGTCTTTATGCGTTTTTGTACCCGTCTTTATGCGTTTTTATAGCCTTCTTTATGCGTTTTTATAGCCGTCTTTATGCGTTTTTATAGCCGTCTTTATGCGTTTTTATAGCCTTCTTTATGCGTTTTATAGCCTTCTTTATGCGTTTTTATAGCCGTCTTAATGTGTTTTTATAGCCGTTTAAAGCGAGACTAGATTAAACAGCTTAGCTCCCGATTAGTTTCGTTTTCTTTTAGTTATTTTGCCGAAAAAGAAAAAAAATACTTAAAACATTTCCGCTAGTGAAAGACGTCATTATACACCAATCAACCACATTATTTCATTTTTGTATTTCCCGAAAATAAATGACAAATCCTTCAACCTTTCTTAAATGCTTCACCAATACGTACATAAGAACAAACATCTAAAAACGATGTTGCCATTGCTCAAAAACTTGATCTGATTGAGCAAAACCAAAGCATTTTTTCGATTAAGCGCATCAGATTCGTGCTAAATCAGCTAAAAACGCACACAAAAGATATGTTGTTTACAAATGATATCGATTCATATAAACATTGTGCTCGTATAGAGTTAAAAATAAAAAAAAAACTAACTAGGGAGTTAAGATAAAAGAGAGAAAGAGCGTTTTATTTAATAAGGCCATGGCTTCATTGTTATCGTTAATTTAACCAATCGTATAATATTCTGTGGATTTAATTTTCAACCATGATAGTCTAATCAGTATTGACCACCATACTCTCTGTAAACAAGTTTAACATAATATCCACGTTAATATCATTAATTCCAATCTTAATAAACCAAATTGTTTTCGGTTTTTAAACATATAACAAAGACAATTCTAAAATATGTAAAACAAATATTCATACTAAGTAAAACATAGTATGAATATTTGTATTACATCATTATTATATGATGAATGTTTTACTTAACATCCATCAATATTACATATAATAATGATGTAAAGTTTATTAAGACATGTTTTACTATAAAATTTCGATTTACTTATCTCTTGGAATTTATTTTCGTCAGATGTCATATGTAAAATAGTATATCAATAGTAAAACTAATAACTGCAGTTACGTATTTACTGAATAAGTGCCCCTTCTCATGCAATTTCACGTTTATTTTGCACTGATTTCAATGTAAAAGTATAAAGTACTTTTTACTAAAAATGCAAATAAGATTAAATTCATTTCTAGGAAGCCGGCCTGAAGCCATGGAGTTCGCTTTTCAGCCATTCTTAATTTACAATGCGCCATAAGCAATGTCTATTATGATTTGGAAAAAGTAAAATTTCAATCGATGTACGAAGTAATCGATGACCACCAATGTATCCATTTATATGAGATTTCCATTAAGTTACAAAAGTTATAAGCTTCTTTTATTCAAGTATACATTATCCCCAGTTCCACAACAAAGACCAATGTGTATTTAGTAATAAACGTGTATTATTTTAATTCTTCAAATGAAAAAAAATAATAGATATTAATTTTGAATCTATTTTTTAGTTACGATGGAGCAAGTATGACAACGACCTTATCATTTGGGTCCTGGATATGACCTTAAACTGTATACGATGGTGAGGCCCCAGCTTGTGGGCTTTAGGGAGCGTGGAGTCACACCTTAATTGTATAAGTCTGATCCAGAGTGGTAGTTCCTGTTTGGGTTCCAACTATGAGTAAAATAGACATTTACTTGAAAAAAAAAACTCTCTATTAAAAACTTTTTTCAAAATCACTGCATTCGGCATTAAATAACCCGAAAAGGGTTGATATGCCGTAAAACAAAACAAAAAAAAACAACCAACACCTTATCATTAATTAAAATGACCAGAAAAATTCCCTATTGAATAATAAAAGCCAAAGTCTGTTAAATTGGCTTAAGGTCATTATTATATGTTAAAAATAAAAGCAACGTTGTAATTTTTTTTTATAAAAATTTTAGTAATAAATCTAGAAAAATCTTGAGTAACAACATAAAGGCAGCATATTTTGTTTTATAACTTTTAGCAAAGTACACGTCGTTGACTGGGTTCAAAAACAGCCAACAGAAAATGGACTCTGATTTATGAAAGTATGATAGGTTATGAAAAGGAGGTGATTGTAAAGATATAGCCTCAATATTTGGGTGTATCAAAACCAAAGCAAAATATGATGAAAGTAAAAATAAAATAGATAAACCACATAATTTATTATATCATACCTGTTCATACTGAAATACTTATCACCATATTCTTTGGATCTATATAAAAAAACCTTGTTAAATCTTGTGATATATTTCCAATCTATGGAGGTCAGGCGCGAACGAACACCCCATAATTTTATTATACCATATTTCTTCAAACTGAAACATAATTATCAAAACATACATACGCAAATAGATATGAAAAGTCTTTATTAAAGTTTTTGCCTATTTCCAAATTGTGGGGTCTGCGAACGCAGACCCCACAATTTTATTATACCCTCCCCATTTAAGTTTATTAAAGTTTGTGCCTATTTCCATTCTATGGAGGCAAGGCACGAACGCAGACTCCACAGTTTTATTATACCATCCCTATTTAAGTTAAAACATACTTATCAAAGTATTCTTATGTACATCTATGTCAAAAACACTTGTAAACGTTTTATTTCAATTTTTCAATTATTTATTTCCATACTTTGGGGGCCAGGCGCAAACGCAGACCCCCAATTTTAATGAACCACCGTTCTGCCAGATTGAACATACCCATTCCTGTGTCTCGATACATCTATCATTATATGTAATCAGTTTTCTATAATAGCCAACCATATAGGAGCCTATTCGTGACTAGACACACACACATACACAAACGGAGCTTTATATTATACTAACAAAATACTCGTCGTTGACTGGGTTAAAAAACAGCCTACAGAAAATGGACTCTGATTTATGAAAGTACTAGTGGGGGTACCCGGCGTTGCCCGGGTGTTTGTAGGTGGGTGTTGTGTTAAACAAAAAAAACCCCGGAGGGTAGGATCGAACCCGAAGCCCTGAGGCGAAGTTTGAAAATAAAATCGGCCAGCCAGAATGAGTTACTGAAAGATGTTTGAATTTATTTAAGAACCAAATTGACAGGTGCGCGCACGGCTATTCAGCAAATGAGGTCAATGACCAGGTTTGTATGTTATAAGCGAAGTAAAAAAAAGAACGTTAAAACTTAAGCGGGGGGGTAATCAAAAATCGAAAAAAACACAAAAAAACTAACGTAAGGAAAACGAACGATGTTAAATGTAAAAATCGAAAAAACAAAAAAGAAATGGCTTAAATAAGCCTGTTCGATATTAAGATTTAAAACATCGGTAGGTACACGGGTGTTTCTGGGTGTGTAGTCGGGGGTGGATAAGTGAAGTAAAAAAAAAAATAGAAAAACGGACGTTACGTGAAAAATTGCTTAAATAACACTGGTTCAATATTTAAATTTAAAAAATCGAAAAAAGAAGACACCCAACAGTTCAGATAACGAACAAACTTGCTAACTAACTGACCTAACGCGTTGTACATGAAATTTGTTCAGTTTTTAAACTATTTAAAGTAAATCAGGCCATGACGTAATCTGACGTATGCGTAGAACCGGTCGTCGTCACGAGAGGACTGTTTTTGTTGACCCCCCCATGTCGAAAATTGTCGATTTCGGGGTGAACAAAATGAACATATTTGGCCAATTTATCGATATTTTTGGAGCGAAGGATGAATCTTCAATATGATACCGAGTTTGTGAATTTTTGTTATGTCTGTCGAAAGTTTTTAGCAGACACACAAACAAACACGCATACATACATACATTTTCGCTTTTATATATATATATATATATATATATATATATATATATATATATATAGATGATAGGTTATGAAAAGAAAGGGTTGTAAATTTAGGTTGAATTTGGGTGTATCAAAACCAAAGCAAAATATGATGAAAGTAAAAATAAAATAGATAAACTACATAATTTATTATATCATACCTGTTCACACTGAAACACTTATCACAATATTCTGTGGATCTATATTAAAAAACCTTGTTAAACTTTGTGACATATTTCTATTCTATGGAGATCAGGCGCGAACGAACACCCCACAATTATATTATACCATATTTCTTCAAACTGAAACATAATTATCAAAGTATACTTACGCAGATAGATATGAAAAGTCTTTATTAAAGTATGTGCCTATTTCCATTCTATTGAGGCCAGGCGTGAACTCAGACCCCACAATTTTATTATACAATCCCTATTTAAGTTAAAATATAATTATCAAAGTATTCTTATGTACATCTATATCAAAAACACTTGTAAACGTTTTTTTTTTTTCAATTCATCAATTATTTATTTCCATACTTTTGGGGCCAGGCGCGAACGCGGACCCCACAATTTTAATGAACCACCGTTCTGCCAGATCGAACATACCCATTCCTGTGTCTCGATACATCTTCTATCATTATATGCAATCAGTTTTCTATAATAGTCAACCATATAGGAGCCGATTCGTGACTAACACACACACACACACACATTTTTTTGTTGTTTTTTTTACACAGTGGTCACCACTTATCAAGGCCCGGAAGCCACTCAAGGATAAGGATTATTGCAAGTACATTACGTTCAGCTTTATATTTCTCTCTCTCTCTCTCTCTCTCTCTCTCTCTCTATATATATATATATATATATATATATATACATAGATAGATAGATAGAGAGAGAGAGAGAAAGTGACATACATAAAATATTTTTCTTTTACACAGAAAAATACTTTAGAAATTATATCGGCAAACAATATTACGTTCGAAACCGCATCGCCGCAGAACCGGCGTAAAAGCAAACGCTTAATCACTAACCCACATTCACGAATAGATAGGCGTATTTGAAAATATATTAACGATAAACGATAAATGTCTCGCCCTACAGAAAACACACTAAAGCTTTTATTGAAAAAAAATCAATTCAGTTAACTTTATTATGTAGTAGAGTAGATATTTATTTAATGTAACTGCTTTCAGTCTCAACTCTGCCTCGACACAGGTCTTGAACTGGGAGCATGCTTTTTTCACAAGTGTCGCCAGCAACTTGGCGAATACTCAGCGGATAGCGGCGATCAAGCTGGCTTTTTTGTTGTGGGAGGTCGTGTTAGTGATCTCTTCGACGTATGACCAAATAAAGTTGTCCAGCGGGTCCACATCGAGGGAGGAAAGGGGCAGTGAGAGAAGGGCAAAAAGTCACAGTACTCCTTCCGAAACCAAGCTTGGATTTCTTGCTGCCATGCTGCAACACTCTGTGTCTGCTAGCGGCCATCTCTTTGCACCAGGGGATTACCGCAGTCTCTAACGCATCCAAAACATTTTGAAATTTAATAAAATACTAATAATCAAAAGTAATTAACTTATCTCAACTTTATTTTTGGTTTTAAATCGTAAAATAAAAAAAAAACCACTGCAAAATGATTAACAGACGGCCACGTTTTTTTAGTTTTGAAAATTTTTGGAGAGGTTTTAAGAATAATAAAAGGGCTATTATTCGTTTCTCATTAATTAGTGCTTGCGACGATGATAGTCTTCGTGACACCGTACGGCAGTTAAAATAATATTTATATAATCATATGACGAATCCACTCCGATGAAAAAGCTCAATATTTAATATATATATATATATATATATATATATATATATATATATATATATATATATATATAAAGTCTGAGGAAGCTACAGACGGCAAAAAACTGGTATCTGAAACAATAATGTAACTTAACAGAAAGATAGGGTAATAAAAAATAAAACGTTATATATATATATACACACATCGAAAATGATAATTAGTAAAAAACATGAAGAAAGTGTTGAATACTATTGCAGAGAAAAAATATTTTTTTATTACCGTTTTATCTACTTAGTTAAATAAAAGAAAATGAGATCTTTTCGTTTATTCGTAAATGTTTTATTTATTTATTAATTTTATTTTATTTTTGAATATTTAAAAATAAATCAAACATCTTTCTTTGTACAGGCTAGAAATTATTGAGATTACGAAAGAGTAAGTGTTAGGGTTAATTAAAAGAAATAACTTCAAATCGAGAAAACAAAAAGAAGCACTGCAGCAACACGTGTGCTTAGAATCAAAACCAAAAGAAAAACGGTAGCATTCAAATGACGTTACAATTACCACCGTGACACGCTTATGGCAATTTATTTAAAATTTGATTAATTTTCCCCCCTGAAAATTATTTTAACCGGCTAACGAAAAAAGATAAATAAAACACCAATTCTTAAAAATGAAATCAGTTGAGACCCCTGGAATACCTCTGCAATTTTTAGTTTCAGATGATAGAGTTAGAACATATGGACATGGACAGACAGATATATAGGCTTTTTTATATTTGATTAATGTTTGTGTGGTTTTTTAATATTAGATAAACGTTCGTGTCGTTTTTTTTTATATTAGATTAATCTTTGTGTCGTTTTTTTTATATTAGATTAATGTTCGTGTCGTTTTTTTATATTAGATTAATGTTTTTTTTATATTAGATTAATGTTCGTGTCGTTTTTTTATATTAGATTAATCTTTGTGTCGTTTTTTATATTAGATTAATGTTCGTGTCGTTTTTTTATATTAGATTAATGTTTTTTATATTAGATTAATCTTTGTGTCGTTTTTTATATTAGATTAATCTTTGTGTCGTTTTTTTATATTAGATTAATGTTCGTGTCGTTTTTTTATATTAGATTAATCTTTGTGTCGTTTTTCATATTAGATTAATGTTTTTTATATTAGATTAATGTTCGTGTCGTTTTTTTTATATTAGATTAATGTTCGTGTCGTTTTTTTATATTAGATTAATCTTTGTGTCGTTTTTCATATTAGATTAATGTTTTTTATATTATATTAATGTTCGTGTCGTTTTTTTTATATTAGATTAATGTTCGTGTCGTTTTTTTTTATATTAGATTAATCTTTGTGTCGTTTTTTATATTAGATTAATGTTCGTGTCGTTTTTTTTTATATTAGATTAATGTTCGTGTCGTTTTTTTATATTAGATTAATGTTCGTGTCGTTTTTTATATTAGATTAATGTTTGTGTCGTTTTTTTATATTAGATTAATGTTCGTGTCGTTTTTTTTATATTAGATTAATCTTTGTGTCGTTTTTCATATTAGATTAATGTTCGTGTCGTTTTTCATATTAGATTAATGTTTTTTATATTAGATTAATGTTCGTGTCGTTTTTTTATATTAATGTTCGTGTCGTTTCATAAACCTGTCCATCCAAATTTTGTTGCCATAAGTATATTTGACAAAAAATATACGTGTATTATACTTGCGGTCATCGTAGTAGTGTGTATTTATGTCTAACGTTAGACTTATTAACGTTCGTGTCTGTTTCATATAAATACTATGTTTACATATAGCATAGCGAGGAGGCGCCATCAGCCCGTGTGTAAAATACGCTAAAATATATTTTGATTGGCCCAGATTTTCAAAAGTAAAAACAAAGTATCAACATTCATCGAAACCGAAAACAGAACTTTAGCATTCCAACTGGTGACGTTACCACTGTACCAATGTGTATTAACTGATTAAAAATAAACAATTAAAAGTAAACTAAGATGAATGTACAAAATTTATAACGATGTTTTTTCAATCCTGACTCACTTTTGACCTTTTAAAAACTATTTTACGGGTTAAGGACTTATAAAAGGGTGATCCGTAAGAAATCTATTACTAAGGGTCCCTTTAGCCCCGCTCTTCGACTTTTAGTTTCGGAGAGATTGAGCTTGAAAATATTGCCCCGATTTCGTATATATTATTATTATAAAGTCGTGATTTTAAAATTAAAAAAAAACAAAAAAACATGCCATCATCTATAATCGTAACCGAAACTGTGGCCTTCAAATCTGTTTGAATTACCACTTTACTAACGTGACTCGCATTTGAACTGATTTAAAATTATGAACTAAAAATAAACTCAGATGAATATACAAAATGTATAGCGATTAAAAAAAAACTGGACCAATTTTTTACTCCTGAAAAACTATTTTAACCGGTTAAACATCCATAAAAGGACGGCGTGTAAAAAATCTAATCATTTTAGACCTCTAGAGCTATATTGCCACTTTTAGTTTCGGTAGTGATAGAGTTTGAAAATATAGAGACAGGTATATATATATATATATATATATATATATATATATATATATATATATATATATATATATATATATATACATACGTTTATATATTAGATTAATGCGTGTCTTGAAGTGCATGTATGTCTTTAATTCGTTGTCATTAAAATCCTATCAGTACAAGCCAATAAGTCTCCTGTGCGTCATGAGTAAGTTGCTAGAATCTGTGTTAAATAGAGAAGTAATCAACAGTCTCAGCAAAATAACCTTCTTAGTGACATGCAATATGGTTTCCGTTCTGCAAGATCTACAGCAAATGTGCTTATAGTTATATCTCACATGATAAGCGAATCTCTCGGTGGAGGTAAACTTTCTAGGGCAATTGCCCTTGACATATCGAAGGTCTTTGATAGGTTATGGCATAAAGGTTTACTTCACAAAATCTCCAGCTATGGTATAACTGGAAATGTCTTCACAATTATTAAATCATTTCTCATTGATAGGTTCATAAGAGTAAGAGGTGATGGGAAAAAAACCAGAAGCTCACAGTATTAATGCTGGAGTCCCTCAGTGCTCCATTCTGGGCCCAAATCTCTTTCTGATATACATTAATTATCTTCCAAATCACATCCTTACATCATTTGTAGACATTTATGCTGATGACACTACCATCTATGGTAGCACATCTAAGACCGTAAACGACCAAATTCTCTCCGATTCTCTCTCCTGTGATTTTGAGCACGTGGTAAAATGGGGAAGGGGTGGCTGGTTATTTTTAATGCATCTAAACCCACGCTCCTATCTTTACATCATCAACTCTCTGATCCCCATCTGCCATTAACTGAAATAAATGGCTCTCATCTTGGGGAGGCCGCATGTTTTGATAATCCTCTGGGATTGACCTTTACTCCTAATTACACGTGGCACACATACATCAAATCTGTTGCCAAGACCGCTGGAAAAAAGGTGGGCTACTTTTATCGATCCAGTAGCTGATGAATCTCTCTATCTATATAAGAAATAGGTACGTTCAATGATGGAGTACTCATGACAAGAGCTACTAGAAAGTACTTAACATGCCTTGATAGAGTTCAAAATAGACTTCGTATCCCCATAACAGATGCCATTTTCTCTTCCCTTAAATTCTATCTCACAGAAAAGATGTTGCGAGTTTGTCTTTGCTTTATCGTTAGTTTCATGGCAAGTGCTTGACTTAGCTTCAATTTATGGTCTCCCTCTCGCCAAACTTTCACAAGAAACTCGCCTAAACCTAAACGCAGATTCCATGAACAAAGCTTCTTTCTTAAAAGTGCACACCTGTGGAACTGTCTTTTTTTCTGCTTTCCAGCTGACTACAATCTAATTGTCTTCAAGTCCAATATAAACAAGTTTTTAAATAGCCGTTCCATTTAAGTGAACTAATTTAACGAATTTCCATTATTAACGATTACTATATTTTCCAATTGACTACTGTACACTCTTAACCTTTATCCTCGAGTGGTCTCTGGGTCTTGATAAGTGGTGATGCCTATGTAAAAAACATAAAGTCTAGGTAACATTTTTTCGTATCAATATATAAATGCATGGTGTGTGTACGTGGTTTTCTGGATGAATGTTTAACACAATAATATTCATTTAAGAAAATAGCAGAGTCCTATAAACATATACAATAACATAATTGACCATTGAAAATTTGAGGCACTGGAAGAGCTCTCCGCTTATCTCCAGTTTGTTTCCAGTCATTCTTCAGTTATTCTTTACACTAGACTCAAGCTGTGCTGATTCAGGAGAGGAGTAGTTGAAGACTGCTCTATACTTGCCTTATAATTATCCGCACAGTTACCCTTTTTGTGGGTGACCATTATATTTCGAAACTGAACGGAGGCGATGATGAATGTAAGCTAAAATATATTGCTGTTTATTTAAAGGTATGTGAAGCTTACTCTAGGCTCGTCTCGGCAGCCCTCAACTAGAGCACGCTATCAATTGATTTGATTGGAAAATGTGTTATTCAACCAATCGATGTAAATAAAAGCATTGAAAATGTGGATTATTTGTTAATTACTCCAACGCAACATTGGGCATTTCTGCTAGTAGCTACTATTATATAAAAGTCATGTTTTTTATGTGTGTGAGCTCCTTCCTCATAGGTTCCGAAACGGCTGAGCACTTCTTTTGCAACTTTTTCACAAAGGTGATTCATATATCTAGCAGTGTTTTTAAATATATTTTTAAAGAAATTCATCCGATAAGTTTCGAAAATCGAAAAAATACGATACAAAACATAGTACTTGTTATAAAAAAAAAGAATTCTTACAGGGGAATATTTTACGTTACACCGTAAAGAAAGATATAGTAAACAATTTCTTCTTAAAAGAAAACTGCATTATTTTCATCTGGAGAAATATCTCAATGGTCGCGCATTCGACTACAGACCGTATGATCCTCCTGTTTTACCCAGAGTGTACCTCACCATTTTATTTTATGTTTTATTAATTTGTTCAATTTACGATAAATAAATAGGTATTACTTAAAATCGCCATAAATCATTTCTTTGTTTGCATATTTTGAAATCAAACATTAATCAGAAGTGACTTTTCCAAAGCTTCTATCGTCAAGCCCAAATATCAGCTGACGTAATATTGTAAACAAACGCATACGAACTTTGATGAACGACAATATTATTATTATTATTATTATTATTATTATTATTATTATTATTATTATTATTATTTTAAAAATTGCGACTTATTTTATCAGGCAAATTATCTCTGGGAATACATAATATTTTAAAGAGGTTCGATTCTATAATAATACATTCGCCATCTGCATAAATTAAAATATCATGTATTTGTACGACAGGGCAACGCCAGGCTTCCAGCTAGTATATAATATAATGTAAAAACTATTAGTATACACACACACATACCCCCCACATATATATATATATATATATATATATATATATATATATATATATATATATATATATATATATGAAAAGAAACGATGTTATAATGATGCACATATGAGATTGGACTACAATTAAACTCCAAAAGATAAAAATAATGATACTATTCATCGAAACAAACATATATAGAATGCATGAATGTTTTTTATTATATGAAGAATTCTGATTTTTTGTGTGCTTGTGTGTCTGCTAAAACATTTCCACAAATCATGCACACGTACGAAATTGAAACTGTTTATAAACACTATTTTGCAGCGTCATGATGTCAAAAGTACTTGTACTTCGATGGGCAAAAAAAATTTCCAATAATTTTTACCTTCTTCCCTCTTTCGATTTTCAGGTTCGAGCCTGCCTACCGCGACTAATTTTTATTTTTATTATTTTTTGTGTTCGTACGGGCATTCGCTGCTACTTTTACTGAAAGAGAAGTTGTTTTAATTCATTTATTCATTTTTAAAGAGGAGATTCCGTCGCACAGGCAACAGAAAATAATTCTCTTCGACAGTTTTTCACGAGATTGGTATTGTTTTAAAGCCTGACCCTTCGTACGACAAATATCGAAAAATTGGCTAAAAACATTAATTCCTTCACCCTCACCCGGACACTTTTCTACAAGAAGGGGTCGCTTTTTTTCGACGATATTTCCGAAAGTCATCGTTTCTTTTCGATTGACTGTTTTAATGGATGTTAGGGTTTTTTAGAGTTCTTTTCCTCCTTCGTGGTACGGGTTAAGGCCTGCTTGCTTACTGCCACTTTATTTTTTGCTCAACACACATCTCCAAACACCCGGCAACGCCGGGCACCCAGGATAGTCTTCTATAAAATAAATCTCACCTGTCTGCTTAAATGTATGTATGTATGTATGTCGGCTTAAATTTTCGACATTTGCGACGGATTTTTACGAGATCTGTATCATTTTTAAGTTCGACGACTCGGACGACAAATATCGAAAAATTGGCCGAAAACACTAATTAATTTCCTCAACTGGGCAATTTTATTACAGAGAGAGGTCGCTTTTTTCGCCGACATTTTCGAAAGTTATCCCTTAATTTCGATTGTCTAGCCTTAATTTAACCATACGTCACTTCCAGTTTGGAGATTGGCGCAACAGCAAAGATGCCATTTTTCACGTGCTTTTCTCGCTTCACGGTTCGGGTTTGAGCCTGCCTGCCTACTACCCCCTTTTTCTGCTCAACAAACACCTCCAAACAGCCGGGCAATAGCAGGCACCCAGGCTAGTCTATAATATAAATCTCTAATGTCTATTTACATGTATGTATGTATGTATGTATGCCTAAAACTTTCGATATATGCGACGGATTTTCATGAGATGTGTGTCGTCTTTAAGTTCGACGCTGCGGATGACAAATATAAAAAAAAGATTGCTAAAAACATTAATTCCTTCACCCCCAACTTGGCACTATTCCACAGGGAGGGGTCGCTTTTTTCGCCGATATTTTCTAAAGTCATCCTCTCTTTTCGATTGACTAACCTTAATTTTATCCTTCGTCATATCGCGTCTGGCGATGGACGCAACGGCAATGACGTCACTTTTTCACGTTCTGTTCCTCCTTCCCGGTTCAGGTTCTAGTCTGCCTTCCTACTACCCCTTTTTTCTTGCTCAACACACACCTCCAAACACCCGGGCAACGCCGGGCACCTAGGTTATTCAGTTATTCATATATATAATAGGCAAAATATGTGTGTGGTTGTATACCTTAAAAAAATTTTCCACACACGCGACGGATCCTCATAAGATCGGTATCCTTTTTAAGCCCGGTCCTTCGGATGACAAATATCGAGAAATTGGCCCAAAAACATCCCATACGTTACTTTCAACTGCACAGTTTTCTACTAGTAGTGGTCACTTTTTCGTTGCTACTTTTGCAAAGTCACCATACGTGCTTGCAATGACTAGACTTAATTTGAACGGCAGCGAAGTCGTATGTCGTGATGGCCGCGAGGGTTAAGCGGTTTGCCTTTTTCCTCCTTCACGTGCAGGTTCTAGCCTGACTGCCTACTCCTTTTCTTTTCTTATTTCGAGGCGTATGTAATAGGATTTGTTTTTCTTTTAAAACAAAAACTGAATTATTTTACCGTTTGCTTAAACTTTTTTTTCACACTGATCTCCATCCAGTCTGCGTTTATTTATTTATTTTGTCTGGTTGTATTGACTTCTTACTACACCACCTGTCCACACTCGGGCAGCGTCACGTACCACGCTAGTTATTTTTATACAGAAAAGATGTCTTTGCGTAAGTGTGTGTGTTTGTAGTCCTTTTTAAAACTTTTGTCATTCAAATCCGACCGAGTCAAAACCGGTACAAGCTGAAAAAAGAAATGCCGCGAATGCATATGTACAAACTGGAAAATTTCGTAAAGAAATAGTGTTTTAAAAAAAGCAAGTGTCAGTTAAAATCGTGTCTTTCTAAACTATTTCAATAACTGCGTATGTGTTAAGCACTGTTTTTTTTATTTAAATAAAAGAATCGGGACTGTGGTAGGTGTGTCAGAAAATTCGTGAAAAATATTGAATAATTCGACCCCCTGTCTTTCCAAGCTTATAACTACTCGAAAAATGTAATTTAAACCCTATTTTTTTTCAAATTAAAGGAGCAAGGACCATAGTTTTATTTAAAAAAAAAGAAAAAAAACAACGTGATTTAAAAAAAAAGTTTTAAACTTCGGACTTTACAGGTAAATTTCCAAAAACTATTCTTTTTTTGTTTTAAATTAGAATATATTATTTATTGATCTTTTATCTTCAATTTGTGATATATAAAACTTTGGTACATAAATTAATTATTTACTTTTTAATAGACATTTCAAAATAGGGGGATGAATTAAAAAAAACGTTTGTCTAAAGTATTATATTCGATTTATTGGAAAGAACATAACATTTTACATTGACCCTGAAAATATCATAAAAATTAAATCAATAGAAAAACTTTGATAGATTTTTAAAGTTTCAAAATGTAAAAATACTAAACTCGTATAATTCAATTAATTGCATTACTGATTTTTAAAAAAATATATTTCTATTACTTTTTATACAACTTTAATAGTTTATTTTGGAAGTATAATCCATAAAGAATATAAACAACCCACTTTTAAAGGAGAAATTGCGAGTTTTTTTATATTTTATTCGCAGTTTCGTGTAAGGGGTGTCAAAAATTCCAACAAACATTCTGATACACCTAGCGTTGTGGTCCAGTTGATTAGGTTGTTGGATCATAAGCATTAGTTTTGAGATTTGCAAACACCTACAGGTGGTCGTTTTTTTTTTGTTTTTTTTAAATTTAAACGGAGTTGTTTTGTAATTTTCGTGGTTAATTATATTACAACAAAAACAATTTCTTTCTTTCGATAAAGGTTTAAATCGACTGAGGGTACATTTTTATTTAAAAGTAACGAAAATTCCAATTCAATTGATATCATTTAATTAAAACAAAAACAACTTTCTTTCATATGTATATTATAAGCAGTTTTCCTTAGTATTTAAACAAAGTTAAGATTTTAAACCTTGTATTATTTATTTGACATTTTTTATCGGCAGTTAATTAACACAAAACAATTTTCTTATTTCAGGTCTTATCTCAATTACAATTTTTGACATCTTCTTTTTTTCTTTTAATAACACAATAAGTCATAGCTAATAATTTTCATAACATTAAAACGGTTATTTCAGTTAAAACAAATTTATTTTTATTTTTTAAACTGAATTTTTGCAGATTGTTTTCGTTGCAACGGATCGTAAAGATAAATATTTGTAGACTGATGCAGCATTAAAGAAATTCGCTTTGACTGGTATAAAATCTTACAATAATAAAATGCCTAATATCAGCAGAATAGATTCTTTTCTTTTGTTAGAAATTATTTAAAGTTTACTCTCTGACCTGTATATTTGTTTTGAAAATAATCATCTTTTAGATAAAGGGTAGTGGCAAAACCACAAAATGTGCTTAATCAGTTTTCGGTGTGAGTTTCCAAAAACGGTTTTTCTGGAAGTTCATAAAGCATGTCTTTTTAGTAGTTGAGGTGAAGTAAAATGTTTTCCTCTCATATATGAGAGTTCATTCATTCCTTCAATTGAAACTTCTTTTTTTATATGAGATAATTACTCTCAAGTAAAGTGTGCATAAATTTTAATCAACTTAAATATACACATTTCCAATCACAATTTAGAAAATTAAAAAAAAAACTCCCACATGAAGATTGCAATAGCTTTTTAGCAATTCAATTAAAGAGTTCTTAAATTTATCGGAAAATTTAAATTCATTAGTTAGTTTATGAATCATCTTTTAGTATTAAGAAAAATACTTTAAATGACTCACTTTCTTTAATAATTGTTTATTATTGCGTTATATTTTAGCAATAGTAAAGGTATAGTAAAGCAATGGATATAACCTAATTCAGGATTTACTTCTTAATCACTTTTGCCATATAGAAGATATTCAACATTACTTTTTACCGTATAAAATTTGTGTTTTAGTAACAGCAAAAAGTTTTAATTTTTTAGAGTAGAAAATGTATATATAATTCAGTACTAATTTTTGATTATAGGTAATCAAAGTGATCCTTCATCATTTGATAAAATTTTACGTTTATGTCTAAACGATATGTTAGATCCGGGTTGTACGAACACTTCTATTCTAATGGTTTACCGACATTTCATAACCTGACATTTAAACACCCGATTATTAATCACAGACGTATAATTATTAGACATTTAATCACATGGTTTTTCTATCGCGTGAACACTTAATCACTCAAAGCCGAGATAATTAATCACCTCCCAAGGAAAAATATTTATGTAATAATGGTATTTATGTAATTATGTTATTATTACGTTAAATTTTTAGTCCCTTTGACAATTTTGGGGTGATTTTTACAAGAGAATAAACTTTATACGCTAAGATTATGCCCCCGCCAATCATGCAAGGGTTACAGGGAGGCTATCTGTTCTCTTAAAGTAAATATCAGCCATTTTTTCAAAACTTTTTAACAAATAAAAATAACATTTATTTTAATTCATTTAGTTTTCGTTTAAATATGTAAACAAACTTCTGCAAATAGTTTCATTTTTTACGAAATATATCGTTTTTAGTTCATTGAAAAACATTTTTGGTTAACTAAATATTGAATATATATATATATATATATATATATATATATACTCCTATAAATTCGTTTTTCTTTTGGGTGTATTGATAATCATATTAAAACCCTATTTTCTATTTATTTAAAAAAGAAACACACTTTTCTTATATGTGGGTTGTGGAAATGCATTCTCTAGCAAAAGATCTAGCTTATTTGCATATTCTTTTAAACATTCATTTTAATTAATTCCCTTTTAGTTTTTTTTCGGTTTTCTTATGGGATGATCATATAGAGTAAACTATTACATGTAATTATATTCATGCAGATATTCTACATGGTTTATACTTGCATAATATTTGCGTAATATCTTTACCGTAAACGAAAAATTGTTTCCATATATGATTATGTATGCGTATATATTTTTATTTAATCTATTAGTCTATCTTTCCATCTATATATCTATATATCTATATATCTATATATATATATATATATATATATATATATATATATATATAAGTGAAAGTGTATGTGTGTGTTGCTGTGTTTATGTGTGTCTGTGTACATTTCCCTACGCAATAACTCTGTCAATTTTTAGTCTACAGACTCGAAATTTGATATACAAGTTACTAAGATTTGGTAAAATCGATGTGATCGGTTTTTGGCCAGAAGTTGGCGATTATGGGGTCATAGTTCAACGATTTGACCTTTGAGGATTCTACCAAACTCCTCCGATAATTTTGGGTCTACGTACTTGAAATTTTAGATAGATCTTCCAAATTACTCAGACAATTTCTGGTCTAAATATTTGAAATTTTACATAAAGAGTATTCAGAGATAGGGCAAGCTTTTTCATCAGTTTGGGTCGAAAATTTTTAGTTACCAATATACAAATGTATGTATGTCTGTTTTCATGTCTGCCTTAAACTTTCAATAGAGGCGACGGCTTTTACCAAAATCAGTATCGTTTTAAAGTTTGATCTTTCATACGACAAATATCGAAAAATTGGCTAAAAACATTAATATCTTCCCCTTCAACTAGGCACTTTTCTACAGGGGGGGTCACTTTTATCGCCGATATTTTCTAAAGTTATCCTCTTCTTTAGATTGTCTAGCCTTAATTTTAAAAAAATGTCACTTCCGGTTTGGCGGTGGTCGTAACAGCATAAACGTTACGTTTTACCCCGTTCTTTTCCTTCTTTTCGGTACGGGTTCGAGACTGCCTTCCTACTACCACTTTTTTTTGCTCAACATACACATCCAAAATCCCGGGCAACGCCGGGATGAAATGCTAGTATATCTATAAAAGTGAAAGCGTGTGTGTGTGTGTGTGTGTGTGTGTCTGTCTGTCTGTCTGTCTGTGTACATTTCCCTATGAAATAACTCTGTCAATTTTAAGCCTACAGACTCAAAATTCGATATACAGGTTACTGAGATTTGGGAAAATCGACGTGATCCGTTTTCGGCCTGAAATTTTGCGAATAATGGGTCACAGTTCAACGATTTGACCTTTGAGAACTCTACCAAACTCCTCCGACAATTTTGGGTCTAAACACCTGAAATTTTAGATATTGGTTCCTTGGGCAGGGATGTAACTTAATAACGTAATTTGAGCCCAAAATAATAAATTGTAAGGGGTCATAATAGGGGTCAAAGTTTAAAAAATTATCTGTTTCTTTTCTTTTTTTTTTTTTTTTGCTCAGCATACACCTCCAAATAACCGTGCAACGCCGGGTACCCATGGTAGTATATCTATAAAAGTGAAAGTGTCTGTGTGTGTGTCTGTGTACATTTCCCTACAAATAACTCTGTCAATTTTTAGCCTACGGACTCGAAATTTGATGTACAGGATACTGAGATTAGGGAAGATCGGCGTGATCGGTTTTCGTGCAGAAAATTTTGCGATTCAGGGGTCAAAGTTCAACGATTTTACATTTGAGAACTCTACCAAACTTCTCCTACAATTTTGGGTCTAAACACTTGAAATTTCAGATATAGGTTCCTTGGACATGGAACTAACTTACTAACTTGATTTCAGCCCGAAACAATCAATATTAGGGGGTCCTAATACGGGTCAAAGCTAAAAAAAATGCTTTTTTTTTTTTTTGCTCAGCATACACCTCAAAACACCCGGTAAACGCCGACCACCAATGCTAGTATATATATATATATATATATATATATATATATATAATTCCTTATTTATTGCTTGTAATATTTTCTTTTGCAAAAGAATAATAAAAAAATGAAAATTAGCTCGCAAAAATGGATATACAGATTATGAAGAATAATCTTAAAGGAGTCCAAAAAATAGACAAATATAATGAGGTAAAAAATATACCCTTCGAGGGCCTTCAGAAATCCCCAAGTGATTAAATGTCTCGATTTTATTAAATGTAAACTGTCATGTAATGTGATTAACTGTCCGTGGTTAAAAATCTTATGATGAAATGTCGGGTGTCGAAAATGCCGTACACTATTTTAATACTACTATCATTTTGTTTTACTATTTGAGGTGCTTCATTGTTAGGTCATTCACCAAAATCATTATCGACAGCGTTATCGGTAGATACTTCTATTTGATGTTTTATTTGGGGACAGGATATTTCCATTGGATATAGGTTAGAAATGGAGTGATACTCTCTTGCCCTATTGCCTTGCTTGAGTTTGCTGATCGTATTTTATTATCAGGTCCTGTTATATTGTTCATCCCTTGCCCAACAGCCAGAAAAAAGTAGGGAATGTTGTATTAATTAAAATACAGTATTCACTACTTTTATGTAACTTTCCTATTTATTTTAGTAAATATTACTACTTTGTTCTCTTTAATAAATTTCCACATTTTTTTTTAATTTTGGTTTATAAACTGTCTGTTCCTGTCTGTTTCGGAATGGTTGAGTTTATTTTAGTATATTTCAAGAATAGTTAGTTTATTTATTGCAACAACATTTATTTTAGTATATTGGCTATAGTTTATTGCAACATTTATTTTAGTATATTGCAACAACATGTTTTTAGTTTGTAAAAACAACATTCATTTAGTAAATATATATATTGCATTTATTTTAGTTTATTGCTTCAAGATTTATTTAGTGCGTTGAAACAATATTTGTTTATTATATTGCAACAGCATTTAATTGGTATATTGCAACAACATTTATTTAATTTAACAACACTTAGTTATTATGTTTAAACAACATTTATTATAAAAATTTCGTTTACGTCTAGCAATAAACTTGAATTAGAGACTAAATAAGGGTCATTTGTGTTACTTATGTTTCGCTGCAAAATCCGTGATATTTTTTATGAAGACATAACTTACATAACTTACATTCCCAACATGGAAATAAATGAATAAAATAAGTCGGTTACATGTTACGTACAAATTGATTAAAATTGCTTTGTGTTGTGGTAAAAAAACAACAAAGAAACATGGTCATATCTACCGATTAGGATTTTCCCTTCTGTGCTGTTCTTAAACTATACAGCCTAGAGACTAATACAAAGATTAAATACATGTTAAAATTAGGTTCCTGATTAAATATATGTTAAAATTAGGTTCCTGATTATGCGCACATCATAGTAGGAAAGATTGTATTGCATTTTACAGGCTTACCATCTACCCTTTTATTTGGAAAATTGTTCAGGACACAGAATTGTGACAATATACTAAAATATGTAACGAAAGTCAGTCTTGGGGGAAATTTGTTAATAAACAAGTTTTTACAAGTAAAATATTTTACTAATTATTAAAGGCCTAAATTCTGAAGTTTTACTTTGCAACTCTTACACATCTACATATTATTCTAACGCCTCATTGTACACATTTTGTAAGACTCCAACGAAATCGCAGCGGAATTTCAGCAGGACATTCGAATACAATATAGACCATGTATATGTTGAATTAGAATGTTTGCTATTTTATAAGGAAACACCCACTGTTTTATAGGTTCGGTAAAAATATTACAGATCGTTTCGTTGAGATAAAAATATACTACTGGACGAGATTCCATTGAGAACTAACATAGAGTAGAAATTTTTGAAAAACAGGAATGGCTTCCAATTATCTTCATTGTAGCTTTGGTGGGTGGTGTGGAGAAAGTTATGTAATACAATCGTTATTTTTATACAAAGCGCAACTTCGATCCTGATTTAAGAAAATATGCTGACCAACTTTAGTTTTCACATTCTTTTTTAGAAAGTAATCCCTTAGTAGAGCAAACTTTATTTGGATCAGAATTATTTATAAGGATCAGATCATTTGTACAGACGTTTATACTGTCCTATATTAATCTTACAAAGAAACATTAGAATACAATAGACCTGTTGTAGTGGCTGTGCGCATAAAGCGAATATTTCAATTGTGAAACTGTAAAAAAGGAATAACTTTTAAAAAAGAATTTTTTAAAAATCATCATGAATTCATTTTATGAACAGTTTAGGAGGAACTGGTGTATTTGGTGACAGCTCTGGTTTCTTCGGGCGGCAGGTTTGTTCATGTCGATTTTATTAGCAACCATTTTATATCGCTATCACAAGAATTCACAATGTTTAATATAAAGATTGCCTATAGCGGGTATGAACGCACACAAAACCTTATTCTATTACCGGCCATTGGACCGAAGCGATTTACTTTAATACTTTTAGATTTTTTATGCATAATCGATCTTAATGCAGTTTACGTATATGAATCATTAAGTTTATCGACGAGAGCAATATATTCATTTTGAAACAATACGTATAAGTCATGAAGTTTATATCTTCTGCTTCTGATTTGTTCACTAAGGGCAAAAGGAATTTTCTTCTCATAATCAATTTCTTTATTTTAAAACAAATTTATTGCTAAAAAAAGATAAGACAATCTGTTTTTAATTATATCAATTCTATCGACGTCGTCAACAACATTCGCGCCGGCTTGTCTCAAACTACCGTCGCAGAATAGATTTTCCCGTTAATATTATATTATTTATCTACTCAAAGTAGGAAAGTTTTACTCGCCTATTTTATTTAACCATATATTAAAGTTCACGATCGATAGCTATTTTCGGTTCGCGCAAGAATTATAGTATTTAGCATCCGTGGTTCTAATTCCGTTCAGATTATAACTCTGGCTTGTTTTTCTAAAAATCAATAAAGGAGCGTCTATCGATACTTGTCGCGACTAAGCTGCAATCGATTTAAGTACAATGTCCAAATTCTCAACCTTTGCCGACATCATTAAGATATATTGTTACTAAATCAGTAAAAGATGGATTTCCTGCTAGATGAGAAACCATTGTTTTCTTCCCCACAGGATGTTCTGTTTTGATTTATTTCATTCAGAGTCATTT
Source organism: Euprymna scolopes (assembly GCF_053919585.1). Taxonomy (NCBI): domain Eukaryota; kingdom Metazoa; phylum Mollusca; class Cephalopoda; order Sepiida; family Sepiolidae; genus Euprymna; species Euprymna scolopes. Next base: position 102,859,401 of record NC_136485.1, read on the forward strand.
TCTTATACTGTCACATCGACGCAATGTAGCATTTCTGTCCCCGTTTTACAAGTGTTTCAATAGAATGTACACGGATGAACTCGCAGCACTTGGACTCCTCGACGTAAATACCTCCGACCTGTCCGACAAGCAGCTAATACCCATCCCTTTACTATAGACATCGGATAAATACCAGAAAGTCTTCTACTATAATAGTTGTTTCCCTTATACTGCTAGACTTTGGAACTGCCTACTATGTCTTTTGCTTCCTTAACTGTACTAACTTGCAGAACTATGAGAGTAATGTGATTATCAACCCTGCTGCCCAACTTGTTGTATAGGAGTACATATTTAAAGATGATGGGAGTTCATAATGGGCCACATATATAACGATGATGATGACAATTCTGATGGGAAGACATTTATATATATTACATCATGACAACGACTGTGGCGATTCTTGGAGAGTTCATATTAATACGGACTAGGAGATATGATGCAACAGTTCTTATACACAAACAGAAGGGAGGAGATAATTCACTTATGATGATTAGGAGGACATAAATTCGTTACAAGATGATAATAAAAACACATTTACCTTTTTGTTGTAAGGAATGACAACACAAGAAAAGCAGTTACAGACATAGCCGCTTTCTTTATTCTTCAAGCGACTGATCGGTGATGTCAGGAATTCAAACTTTGATTTACATCGTCTATTTTCCTCCCTTCGCTTCTAAGAATTTCTCTTCGCCAACTATCACTGTGTGTGATCTGCTCTGAATACCTGATCCTCATCCACTCATCCTTACCGACTGACTTCTAACTCCGAACTCTCAGATTCCTATATTGAGAAATCTCCCGTGTTTATGACGTCAGGAGTATGGGTTTTAAACGTGACTAATTTTTACGTGGCATTACATATGTTTGTCGAAACACACATTTTGCAAGCAAAAAGATCCTCAATTCTAATGCTAAGCTATTTTTATACAATATATTTTAACTCGCATTGTGCATTCATTTAATTGATATATTTAATATCTAGATTTCTAAAAGAATGGGCAATCGACTTTTTTTCCGACATAAAGAATATTTAACTATTTCTAATAGACTTAACAATGGGCTTAATTTCTAACATTCATTTTTCCATTATCTTTAACACTTGCCTACAGGGTTCGATTCTAGCCTTACCATAATATCATTTCACTTACCTAGTATGTCGTCTTACTTACAATGAGAAGGGGGCAGTTCTTTCAGTTAACAAACTCCCTACATAGTGTTACTGTAGACATGGTCCGAAATAGTGGACATTTACATCCAAGTTTGCTTTAGATTAATAATAGTAAAAAAAAAAAACAATTTTAAATTGTTTACATTAAATTATAATATAGTGATTTTTCATATAATTTGAGATGCTTTATATAACGACATATCACAACATTTTAAATACCAGTCATATTGGTAAGCGTTATCGATCTTCAAATAAAATATATTCAAATACATGTTTATGGTGTTTTGTGAAAGTGTCTGTCTGTGTATATTTCCCTATACAATAACTCTGTCGATTTTCAGTCTACAGACTCGAATTTGATATACAGGGTATTGAGGTTTGGGGAAATTTTTGTAATCTATGTTCGGCCAGAAATTCGGCTGTTAAGGAGTCAGAGTTCAACAATTTGACCTTTGATAACTCCACTACACTCCTCCGCCAATTTTGGGTATAAACAATTAAAATTTTATATATAGGTTACTTGTACATGGATCTACTTTAATAACTTGATTTGAGCCCAAAACAATAAATGTAAAGGGGTCATAATAGAGGTAAAATTTTTAAAAAATGTGACCTTTGCGGTCTCTACCAAATTACTCAGACAATTTCTGGTCGAAACATTTGAAATTTTACATAAAGGGTATTTCAGAGATAGGGCAAGCTTTTTAATTGGTTCAGGTTGAAAACTTTAGCTACGAATATATAAATGTATGCATGTATGTTTGCATATCTGCCTAAAACTTTCGTTTTGAAACTAGACTATTCAGACGCCAAATACCGAAACATTGACTAAAAACATTAATTTCTTCAACCTAAACTGGACACTTTTCTACAGGGAGGGGTTGCTTTTTCGCCGATATTTTTTAATGTAATCCCCTCTTTTCGATTTTCTAGCCTTAATTTAAACCTACGTCACGTCCGGATTGGCGATGGTCGTAACAGCAAAGACGTCAGGTTTTTCCCGTTCTTTTCTTCCTCTGCGTCACAGGTTCGAGATTGCCTTCCTGCTATAACTTTTGTTTTTGCTCAACACGCACCTCCAAACACCCGGGCAACGTCGGGAACCCATGCTAGTATATATATGTATGAAAGTTAAATCATCTGTGTGTGTGTCTATTTGTGTACATTTCCCTACCAAATTACTCTCTCAATTTTCAGTTTAAGGACTCGAGATTTGACATAAGTGATATTGAGATTTGGGGAATCTTTTAAATCGGTTTTCGGCTAGAAATTTGGCTTTCAAGAGGTCAACTTCAACGATTTGACTTTTGAAAACTCTACCAAACTCCTCCCCCAGTTTTGGATCTAAGCACTTGAAATTTTAGAAATAGGTTTCTTGGACATAGATAAAAACTTTTACTTGATTTGTGACCAAAGCAATAAATGTTAAGGGGTCAAAATTGGGGTCAAAGTTTAAAAAATTTGACCTCTCAGCCAATTTTTGGTCAAAAAATTTGAAATTTTACATAAAGTGTATTCAGAAATAGGACAAGCTTTTAAATTGGTTTTATGTCGAAAATTTGGCCACCAAGGGGTAAAATTAAAAAGATCTGACTTTTGCAGCCTCTAGCAAACTATTCAGCCTAATTCAGATTTAAACATATGAAATTTTACATAAAGCGTATTCAAACATGCAGCAGGCTTTTTAATCAGATTTTGGGCGAAAATTCGGCTGCCAAGATGTTAAAGTTGTAAGAGTTGCTATTTGCAGAATCTAAAAACTCCTCCGTAATTGTAGGTCTAAATACTTGAAATTTTAAATGTAGATTACCTTGGTATGAGTCAAACATTTTAATATATATATATATATATATATATATATATATATATGCACATAAAGTTATGAACAGTTCATTGGGCCCGAGTAAAGCCGGGCTGAACAGCTAGTACGTATATATATATGTATAATATATATGTATGTATATATATATTCTAGTATATATATATATATATATATATATATATATATATATATACATAATTATATTTATTCCTGTTGTTTGTCTCAGTATTCAACAGATTATAACAGTCCCACTGTGAAGATTGTTTCTCGCAACACTCGTAGGTCAAAGCCTGATAAAATGGTAATATCGTCAGACAATGTGTACGTTCATTTAGTGTAAAAGCCTAGATTTATCAGAAGAGCCAATTATGCTATGAAACTTTAATACAATGATATAGGAATAACAGCGATCTGATGGAGATCACTATACTAACGCATCAAACAAGCTGGGACAAACGAGGCAGAGAATAGATGAGGCAATTCTGAAAAAAAAAACATTCTATAATATTATTTGTAGAAGAGTCTAACAACATCGACTGTGTGGGAAAGATGTTACAGCACAGATGACATTACATATATAATCCTAGTCTAAGTAGTGAGAAAGTGTTTAAACTAATAGAGATATCTGACTTTACGGGACACACGGGTAGCAAACTATTTAATATGTAAACCCAGGGAAAACCTAGGTGAACTCCATATAAACATATCAGTGCATATGATCCCAGAATGGTAAGTGAAAAACAAGTGTTACGCCTCCTTCAAGGAGGTGGTTAGGACTCTTATTTCCTTCGATTCTCGGCACGTGTTGTCTAGACTCCTCTGAGGCTGTTACATGAAATCTGGTATGCTGAAAGCGAATATTGAACCGGCAGGCAGGAAGAAAGACAAACGATTGCAGTCTATCTACAAAAGCTTTATTCTCATAAAATTATGTACAAATTTTTTTTACAATTCTCATTCAGATTTTGTAAGTTCTTTTCAAAGTCTCAACTCTCTTCACAGACAGCGACCGACGAATGGATGAGGTGGGGAGGCGTGACGTCTCTGCTCTACTCTGCGACTCAACTCTACTCTGCTCTACTCTGATCTGAAACTCTGGCTAAATTTCGCCCGACAGTCGTATATATAGTAAGGTGTGTGGATAGGGTAGTAATTCTCCCTAGCAAATAAGATTTCGCCACGAAATCTCCACGAATTCCTAAGCCCCAGGTCCCTGGGTGGGTACCATTCCCAGACCTGAAATTCTCTCACCATTTTCAAGGACAGATGTCAATTCTGACATCCGACCCTGGGTTAATTTAAGGCCAGACAAGATTCTAAGTGAAATTTCAAGTCGTCACCTTTTAGCCGTACAAATATATTTCTCTGGTTTTCAAACAATCTATTTTGACATGAAATAAAATATGTATATTTATCTTCTCTATCTTAAATCCTTGGGTTATCTGCTGTCACCTGGGAATACAAAGCTACCTCAGCGTAGTTCTAACGCTCCTCAATGGGGGATTACATTACAGTCGCTCCCATTAGACTATATTGCTTAGTAGAACCAATGGAGTCTAATCCCTTAACACACCACTCCATCCTTTTTTCAGTACGCGATCAGTTTTTTTTTTCTCACAGACCCCTCTTTCCATCCTCAAATTATCCGTCAACAAGACAACATACACACAATCCCATATCCACCCTTTTTATACAAGGTTCTCCCCCTTTTTCATTCAAAGTTCATAAGAAAGTTATCTCACAAAAGTTTGTAAAATCATCAAAAAAAAGTTCAAAGTTCGTCAGGGCTAATATGATTTCATTTTTTTTTCACATGCAAATTTTTTTCTTTGGTTATGTATTCTTTTTTTCAATTCACATAAATAATTCAAAGATAAGATAATCATTAAAAATTGTTACTCCATAAAATGCATTAAGTTTATCAATTACTCGTAAGAGTTACTTCCCTTGTATAAAAGTTTTGTTCCCTCTTTTTTTCAAATAACATTTCTCGACTTTTTTTTCAAGTCTTTATAAGAATTATCCCTCTTTTTCCAATTTCTTTGCGTCAATTTTATCATAGTTTATTTTTTCCCCACAGAGTCACAGTCACAATTTTCAAGAGTTTTTTCAAGGTGTTTTCTTTTTGTTTCTCTCACTTCGCTGCTATCAACAGCACAGTCTCGTATAACACAGGGTTGCAGCCCTAATCAATAGACCCGCTTTTTATTGAGCTAGGGGAATCTTCTCACCTTAATCAGTTATAGTTGAACCTTCACCTTTTATTTCACAGCTCAAGTCTTCTTTCATAAGCATCTTGTAAGATTTACTTTCACTGAGAACTTCTCACATCAATGGACGGTAATTCAAGGTATCGTTGGGACTTTTTTTCGACGGTTCTCAGCTTCAGCGCCCTGCACGAATTTTAGATAAAACAGATAGAAAAGAAAAGTAAAGAAAAGATCTTCAAGTCGTCTTCAGTTCCTCTGGATTTCAGCATCAGGGAGGTCTTCAGGTTGCATCTCGTTTTCGTCTGCACCAGCAGCTGCATCTTCCAGGTCTCGAACTAGGATCTCTTCCTCTCCTGCCACCTATGCAATTGGCTTCGAGATGCTCATCACCCTGCCTAAAATAGAAAATGGTATCATCAGTAAGAATAACATTAATATTTTTATATTATATATATACTAGCCAAAATACCCGTTGTTGACTGGGGTAAAAAACAGCCTACAGAAAATGGACTCTGATTTATTAAACTATGATAGGTTATGAAAAGGAAGTGTTGTAAAGAGATAGCTTCGAATTCGGGGGGTATCAAAACCAAAGCAAAATATGATGAAAGTAAAAAAATAGATAAACCCCATAATTTAATATACCATACCTGGTTACGCCGAAACACTTATCACAATATTCTGTGGATCTATATTAAAAAAATCTTGTTAAACTTTGTGACATATTTACATTCTATGGAGGTCAGGCGCGAACGAATACCTCCATAATTTTATTATACAATATTCCTTCAAACTGAAACATTATTATCAAAGTATAATTACGCAGATAGATATGAAAAGTCTTTATTAATGTTTGTGCCTATTTTCATTCTATGTAGGCCAGGTGCGAACGCAGACCCCACAATTTCATTATGCCATCCCTATTTAAGTTAAAACATACTTATCAAAGTATTCTTATGCACATCTACATGGTGGTCAAAAAGTCAGGTAACATGTTAAAGGTAGAAAAAACAATATGATCCATTATAATCTCTATTCGTTTAATATTATTTCTTGGATGAATTTTTTCCACAACGATGGATTGGTCGCCGTAGCCCAGTTGAATGGCCAGCCAGATCTCCGGATCTTACCCCTCCTGATTTCTTTAAAATGTTACCTGACTTTTTGACCACCATGTATATCAAAAACATTTGTAAATGTTTTTTGTTTTTAATTTTTTAATTTTTTATTTCCTTACTTTGGGGACCAGGCGCGCACGCAGACCCCACAATTTTTATGAACCATCGTTCTGCCAGATCAAACATACCTATTCTTGTGTCTCGATACATCTTTTATCATTATATGCAATCAGTTTTTTTGAAATAGTCAACCATATAGGAGCCTATTCGTGACCACACACACACACACACACACAGACACACAGAAAATTCAGCTTGATATTATACACATATATATAAATATATATGTATATATATATGTATATTGGTATCATCAGTATATTATATATATATATATTGGTATCATCATCAGGAATAATATTAATATTAATAATATTATATAAATAGACAATATTATATAAGAATAATCTTATATATATATACTGGTATCATTAGTATAGTATAGATATATTGGTATCATCAGTAAGAATAATATTAATATTTTTTAATATGCATTCATTAAATCTATGTCTGCAATATGATTAAGTGTATAAAACAAGTAGCCTTCATAAAATAATGGAATTTTAAGAAAAAATGTATAAATACTGTGTAGATATTCTGGCTTTTTTATCACAAGTATTAGGTTACAGATATATATATATATATATATATATATATATATATATATATATATATACATATATATGTGTGTGTGTATGTATATATATGTATGTATATATATATGTATATATATGTGTGTGTGTATAGTATGGTTGATTAATGATTGAATATGGCTATATACAAACTAAACTTATTTTATAACTTATTTAATTAAAAAAATAATCCAATAGAGCTAAATCAAGGTATGGATTACGATTTTAAAATAATATTGAATGCAGGCTATAGCGTGAGAAAAAATTAGGGAAAATCATATAAAACAACTTCAAGTCGAAAAAAATGTTTCTTTTATTTTACAAAGAGAAAGTTTAAAGAGATACAGCTTGCCTACAATCATGAGATGAAATGACTAGTGCTACACAGAATAGGTAAAAAAGTCGATTCTGAAATTGAAGGCACGGGAAGAATTATTTATAAGATGTTCACCAATAAAGGAACTATAGGAGATATCCAGAACATATTTCTATTTATTTTACTTATGTTTCAGGTTAATTTTGGGATTTCTGTTTCCCTTTTTAATTATGTTCTGATATTAGTACGCTATAACTTCTTTGCTATTATTTTGTCGCGGTATGTAAGTTTTATCGACTTCCGAACTCAAGCTTTTATCGAATGTACAAGAAGATTGTTCTTGTTTTACGTTTCTTGTCTTTCATTTGGTAAATATTTATTAAATACCTTAAATGTATATTAAACTCATAACTTATTTGATTAATCAATTCATAATATATTCAACAAACTCTTTACAGGTACCTGAATGTCTTCAATGTTTACAACAGTTAAAATCTTGTGAAGATTGCAATAAAATCACTCACAAAACAGACCGTGAAGTATAAATAATATTGAATGAATTTAAAGTATTTATTTCCACAGAGATGATTTTTTCTTACTTATATTTACTTAAAACAAGACCCATTGCCACTTCGAGGTAAGTATATGCTGAGTAACAGAGCTGCTTCTTAAAGAGACAAGTTTAGTTTTTTCAGTGAGATGTTAGTTCATATAACATTTAAATTCAAGCATATTGGTAAAGTCAGTAAAAAAGGAAAAAAGTATCAGTTCGATGAAAAAAAAAACAAGTAAAGTAGAAAAGTCCTGGCCTCCAAGTTAAAGCGATGAGATTTTGTTGTCGATTTACTCCAAAATATTTTCATCGAGCTGGTGCACATGCAATTAACTCCTCTGCTCAGATTCCATTGAAATGCAGATAAATCATAGGGATACAACATTTTGAGGCAAGATTGTTTAACATTTGTTAGATTAATTGCCCTTTTCTAGTATGACTAGTAATTGGTGCATCAACCCAGACCTGCTTTATTGTTCTTTGCAGCCACTCTGCACGGACGTGACATTACTAGATATAATCTTTTCTGTAAAAAATATTAAAGCATGACTAGGAATCTAGGAATTGTCTGGCTTATATCTTATTCCTATGTTCCATCTATATGTCTAGAAACCTCCGTAAATTCGGTGTTTTGCTATCTTATTTGCACAGTTTCCTAGTCTAGTAGCTTCTTAGCAAGAAATGATGACTATAAAACTTCCTGTTAACCATCTTCCTTCTACAAATAGCGATAGTCTTTTAAACACTGTCAACAATCATCTCTTGCAGTACTCATCTTTAGTTCTTGTTAGCTCCTTACTAAATTTGCTTTGAAACATTTTTTTTTAAATATGTAAAGTTTATGCCGAAAATATTGTAAAACATCGGACTTCTAGAGATGTTGGAATCAGAAAAATTTTTCCCTATTTTATGAGCAGCACACGTCAAGGGCAGCATTTTGAGAGGTTAAAAATAAAAAAATACGAAAACTAAATAATATTTAACAAAAAAATTTAACAAAAAAATAGGAATTTTGTTTACCGAAAAGGTTGTAAAAAATAGATACTTTTGGCGGTATCGGAATCAGAAAGATCTGCCCCTATTTTACGATATGCCCATGTCAGGGGCGGCATTTTGAGAGAGTAAAAATTGACAATAAAAAAGATAAATGAAAATAAATAAAAGCTAACAAAATATCTAAAATTTTATACCGAAAATTTGTAAAAAATCGGAACTTTTGGAGGTATTGGAATCGGAAAAATGTGTCCCTACGAGCGGCACATACCAGGGGTTGGCATTTAGTGAGGATAAAAATAGAAAAATAAATAAAAATAAATAAAAGCTAACAAAAAATGGGAAAATTTATACTGAAAAAGTTGTAAAAAAATCGGAACATTTAAAGGAATCGGAATCAGAAAAATGTGCCCCTATTTTATGAGCGGCCCATGTCAGTGGCGACATTTTAAGAAGGTAAAAATAGAAAATGGAAAAATAAATGAAATTACCAAAGGTAGCGGAATCGGAAAAATATGTCACTACTACACGATTCCAAAACCGATTTTTAAAAAATTTTTAATTTAATTTTTCAGTATTGGTACAAATGATAAATATTTATTGTTGTTAAATTATCACTAAAACTAAAATGATAATAACATAAACAATACGATGTAAAATTATTTTATTTGTAAAACAAAGTTTTTTTTTAAAAGTCGCATAAATTCTCTAGGTAACATATCAAAGTAAGCAGTTGATTGAAATGTTCCAAAAATGTTGGAAAATAAAACAAAACATTTTTACCAAGAAAAATACTTTCAAACATCATTGATAATTTACTGATACAACGGAAAATTAACAACAGACAATTACGTAATTTTGGAATCGTAGAAATATCAAGTAAGTACGAAATAAAAATCGATTGTAAACAGATTTTATGATCGTCATATCAAGGAATATCATTTTAAATGGGTGGGAACTTAGCGCTACACCCCAGATACTATTTGAGTGGCTTTCATTTCGATAGTTTAAATGCCGAATTTCTGGAAAGTTTCAAACAATTACAGAGTAACTGATTTTTCAAACTACGAAAATCTTGTAATCACAAACACATTTATAATTAAATTGATATTTATTATGATGAATTAATTCTGGTAAATAGGATTTCAAGTTTTTATTTACTTTTTATTAATATAATACTTTTAGAAAATAATAAGAGAAAAATCTCCTTAAAACGTGTACCTAACTAAGAAAAATCAACTTAGTTGCATTCAAACAAGAGTAAATATTTAAAAATATGTATATTTCTGTGAGAGACACTTGAATCCTATTTAAAACTGTACCGCCTTTCAGAATGGTCTTAAACTATCTTCAATTGACATTTATTCCGTAGGTGCTTAAATTTCTATACCTTACAAAAATTAGTTCCCCGGTGTCTAATTTTTCTAAATTATATTAAATCAAATTAAAATAAAAATATCAAAAGTGATTTTTAATGTTTTTGGTTCATTTGTGATTTTATCTGTCTTTGATTTTATTAGCTGGTGAGTTTTGTCCGGTGTCTTTTGTCCGATCCCTTACGTGTTGTATACATGCATATATATATATATATATATATATATATATATATATATATATATATATGTATATATATATTTATATATATATATGTATACATGTATATATACATATATATTTATATATATATATACATGTATATATATAAATATATATATATTTATATATATACATGTATATATATACATATATATATATATGTTTATATACTAGTGATGGGATGATACTACATTTTTCCCGATTCCGATTCAATTACCGATCCTGTCTTAAATTCCCAATCCGGTACGATTCCCGATTCCGAGTCCGATTCTTTTTAAATTTCTAAATATTTAATTAGTGATTTGTTTTTGTCTTTTTTTTTTCGATTTACTCTCAAACTTTTTCATGTCTGCATATATTTTCGCAAACAAAAAATGCACTTTGTGTGTGGGTGTGTGGGAGGGACATATATTAAATATACGGGGGGGTCTAAATATTTTTCTCGAATGCTTTCATTTTAATTGATTGGAAATAATGAAACAACTAAAGATGTATTTCTTTTTTAAAACAAAGCCGATTTGGATTACTCATTAGATTGCAAATTCTATTTGAATATTTCATAAACAATTTAAAATAATTAATGATTGTCATACAAAATAAAACGTTATAGGAACAGAATAGTTAACAATCCCCTTTCCATTTTAAACAAGAGCTACTAAATAACATAGTTTCTATATATAAAACAATTCTTAACTTAAGAACAGATGTGAATGTATTCTTAACGTTCTCTCTACCAAAATTGTTCACGTGTTTACCCTAATCATAAACATTTGCCCGATAATTACTACTGACAATGTCATAAATATGTAGTATATTGTTATTTTTTTGTTGCAAAAATAATTAAACAAAAAACAAGATACAGATAATTAAAAATACATTTTACTAATATTGTGAGAATTTTAGACTAACACCCTTAGCTAAAATGATATTTTAATGTTGTTTTATTCGACTTTCATTCTGTTTCATAGGATTGCGTATGGCCACCTTGTAAATCCTACTGAAAAAAAAGCACAAACAATTATTTTTAAATTTAAACTTTCGTACATTATTTTAACCTAAAATTATGAATAATCATTATTTCCAAGCTATTCTTACATTGTAGAAGTTTTCACTAACTTGAAGTCTGTCTGGCAAGGTTGAAAAACTATGCGTAATCGCTTAGACCCCCCCCCCCAATCTTTCAAAATTTATTTCCATGAGGAAAATAATAAATTTTGGTTAGTGTTCTAAAATGCTACAATATCTCTGAAATGAAAAATCATTTTACGTCCAATTTATATTGAAGCGGATCTCCACCATAAATTCTTAAATAATTGTTTTTTTTTATCTTTGTGCCAAGAATTTTCAGCCGTTAACGCGTAATCGCCTAAAAATAGAATCTTATTTTATTTTGGAAGTGTGGCCTAGTCGAGAGACTCAATATATTACTACTACTGTTACTATTACTACTACTTTTAAGTTCTTATATATTGTAAATTTAAATATGAAAAAAATAAGAAAATATTATAAAAATAGTAATTCTTTTTTAATCTATAAAACATTTTAAATGTATTTAGATAGCTTTTTAGAAATACACTTACATTTTAATGTTGGCAAAATGTTCATGTCTTTCGCTGGAAACAAACCAAACAAAGGTTTCAAGAATTTTCTAGTAGCCTCGATGTTATTGCTTGAATCCCCAGCCACTCTTAATTTTACAATCAGGCCACTGATCGGGTGGGCAGAAACGTATCTCCCAAATCAACCGAACAGTTCTATTTGTGCCATGCACTAACCGTTCATTAAATCTGGCTTGTGTACATGTCGCTTCTGTATTGGTTCACTCTGTTACACTTTTGGCATACTTAACAGGTTATTCTCGTTCTTTTCTTCATCTACACATCGCTGAGACGTCCTGATTCAGTTGACCGGTCTAAGTATCGAACGGGCTGTAAAAACTAGATGGAGTGGTCGAGCAGATGTTTTAAATGTTGTGTTAAAAAAATTATTGGACGTCATCCTTGCCCTGGAACAGCTCACAGAAGAAGGAGGAAATGCAACCACAACATTTATAATTCTCAACCCGGATTGTCGTTTCCGTTTCTTTTATTTCTAAGCCTTTGGAAAAACTATTCTACCATAAATCAATGATGACCAGAAGCATCTTAAAGACAAGGGGCTGAATCTGCAACAAAGTTCTGTCAGGCTCACGGCGTTGAGAGATTGCCTTCTTCAGAATAGAGAAAACATGGTGGACTGCAATATACGAGTCAAAAAACTGTCTGAAATAGCATGAAGCATCGTATCCGCAAAAAATGAATTGGCGGTGAACGATTGACAGCACCAGGGTTTGATACTAAGTTGAGATGGAAAATGCTGTCTGCCATAGACTGGATGACTGAAGAAATTATCTTTCAGATTTTCAAAGTTAACAATCTTGCAAATAAATACGGTTTTCTTACACCGTCAAATCTGCTTGATGATAATTATGATTGTCAGCCTGGTGAAGTTGAAGATATAGAAAAGGATAAATTCTTTGCCGAAAGGAAGTGATAAAGTATTGTGTGAAAGCTTCAGGAAAAGACAAAATCACTGGACCTCTTGAACTTCATACAGAGATACCAACGTGGGGATTCCGTCCCTAATATTGTGATCTTGCTGCGCATTCTCCTTATCCGAGCTATTAGTGTTGCCAGCTGTGAATACTCTTTCTCGAAACTGAACCTCATAAAAGCAATCTTTGATCAAAAATAAGCCACACAAGCCTTACAGACTTGGCAATCCTCTCTATAAAGACAGGGAACTTGTTGATAGTGAATTTTGATAGAGTTATTGAAAACTTTGCCAAAACAAGCGCAAAAGTATGTTTAACTGCTTTGATGCATTGCGATAGTTCTCTCACAAAAAATAAATGTATAGTCTTATTTTCAATTCATAAATACATTTATTAAAAAAATAAAACTATTTTTAAACGGATTGAAACATTAACAACAACAAATTTCTTAAATTTCGAGCTTAAACCGAGCGATTACACGCAGAGATTTCAAAAGACACGGATACAAGACGTTTATTTTTCACTTCGGGAGGCTCAACCTCTTAATAATAATATTTAAAAAAAATAAGACAAAACTACATCGGACTACCCCCTCCTTGATACAGTCATGATTACTTTGTGAAAATTCAGAAATAACAATAATAAAAAAGTAAATAAAAATGATTTTATCATTTCTTAACCTTTTCATGTTTTCAAATCTTCTGGTTTAAATTTATAAATCAAAATTTCAAATATTTTTATTTAAATTTATAAAAAAATGTTTACTTAAAATGTGTGACTTTCCGTTTCTTAAATATTGTGCTTAAACCGAGCGATTACACACAAGAATTTCCAAAAGCATGTCAAATTGGTACAGTGGTAACGTCAGCAGTGTTGAATGCTAAAGTTTTGCGTTCGGTTTCGATTTAAGCTGATGGAACCTAAATAATGTTTTTTTTAATCAAGACTTAAAAATAATATATACGAAATATATACAAATGAAAGTATCATATTTAAGCAAATTTTACGACCATTCAAAGCCGGGTACTCCTTCCCCGTTAGTTAGAAATAAATAAATGAGATGTGACTTGATTTTCAACTGTTGGTTTGAATAATATCTTAAATTAAAAGTAATCTCAGATACTGCCTATTGACACGAATAATATCTTATATATTAAGCTTTTAAACTGTGTATTAATACCAATAATATATTTCATTTTAAACTCCCTGACTGCACGGATAATATCTTAAATGTAGAATAATTTAAATTCATAAAACAGCCGTCGCTTTACCCATTTATTATCAGGCAGAAGAGAAGTATGTTGTTAAACGATAAAGTCGTGGATCAGTGAATAGATGGACGGTGGGCTGGGTAACCTTTTCAAAATCTGGAATCTCATGATAAGGACTCTATCGAGGTTTCTGAAACGGAAATTGCCAACTTTATTGGAATAAGCAGGGACAATAAAATTAAACGAATTACAATCTCGATTAGAGCACTTGATTGAGAAAGATTCCTAATCGGGGGAACCCATAAATGCCGAAGGGGCGGTTGGACTAGCAATGATCTTTTCATTGTGTGATTGTTGTGGTAGTGCATGAGTGAGAGAAAGAGAGAGAGAGTGAGTGAGAGAGAGAGAAGGGGATTCTGGGAAGGGATTACTGTAGACGAACGGATAATGGGAAATTAACCTGAGGAGTCATTTCCGGACCGACACAGATTGCTGATATCTAAACGGACGAAATACGATCACCAGTCATTCAGAATTAATGAACATTTTTCTTTTTTCCTCACACCTTTCTATTTTATGATAGGAACAAAAAGAAGAGATTTTTCGTTGTTTTGAGCATTACCTTGACTGATCCTCTTTTCGAAATAGAAGCAACAAAACAATTGCGTGAACTTATCGAACTAATTTGAATAAGAGACGTTGTTATATTTGTAAAACAAAGCAGGAAATTGCATCAAGTGTCCTCATCAAACTAAATGTATAAAAGACTTTATTTTTGTTAGATAAAAAATAAACAAAAACTATTGCATGGGGTTTGTCGGTCTAAAACGGCTTTTCTTTAACACTGCATGAACTTTTTTGTTAGTAAAAATATGTGAAGGGACTAGTTATCGCATTTTTCGAAAAAATAAACACGAATGTGGACGGAGCGAAATGTAACATAATCGCTATAGCAAAATAGACACATAATTCGCGGGACAAAGTGGAAATGGGCGGTGAACCAACTTTATTAGGTCGGATATTGAACATGGAATCTATTCTAAATCCAACGGGGTATAATTATAAACAATTTTAATCACTTTTTATATACGTTGTTTGTCGGTTGAAGTTCTTACGTACCATCGGTGAGAATCTACAAATGATTTTGGTTTCGCCGTATGCTAAATCCAGATGCAGATGGAATAATTATCGTTTAAACCAATCGTGTTGACAGGTTGATGTAAATGTGTTGTGGCAAGAATAACTCCAAGCTGAATCATGTTCTGTTTGTGTTAGTATCGGGGAATCTCACAGCGAATGTGAATGTGTCTGTTTGATTGGGATTGACAAATGTTTGAGAACAGGCGATAAGGTGGAATTCTCGTATTAGTTTTCGATAAAGGGGATTTCGCCCAAAAAACCTCATTTATAAAACGCACAAGTCAGTAAAAAATCACCAGAAAAAAGGAGAACGGGAAAACGAGAGAACGAGCCAGAGGCTCGAAGCGTTTAATTGGGACGCCCTCCGCGAGAGATATCCAGCACGTCAGAATACTTTAGTCCAAGTAACTAATCCTATGGAAACCGAATCTAATTTATTTGCTAAAGAGAATATTTTCCTTTGTTATTTATTTTCTTGTTTAAAAAGAAAGGGCCTACAGAAGTGAAACCAACAACTCAAAGCGTAACTTAAACGGACGCAGATATTATTGTACACGAACATTACATTCTATATTTATCTATGTTTGTTTAAGGGCGTTAATTTGTATGATGTTATGACGCTATTCCGGGATTCCAGTATACGATGCTATAGCGTTAAGGGACTAATCCATGAATATGAGAAGCCGCGAATGAGGGACCGTGAATTATTAATGGTATATTATAATTTTTCGTTTTTTCTTTTTTCTTACCTTTCTGTAACTTTCTCTATCTCTTTCTTACCCTCTAGATATTTATGAAGATATGATTTATATTTATGAAGATATTTTTGAAGATGTGATGTTTCCGAAAGGCAAGCTTATGCGCAAATTTCATACATCCGCTGATATGCACGATAAATAATACCTTACCTTATAATTTCTCCATCAAACTGTTTGGCTTAACTTACACTTTTAATATGATCTGAAACAAATATATTGAGGACATTGCGAAGGCTGTTGCAAGGACGGTGGGCTCTTTCCATCGTGTTAGAAGACTACTTACACTTGAGAGTATCCTGTTCTCCTACAAAGCCACCATTCGCCCATGTATGAAGTATTGTTACCATATTTGGGATGATGCATCTACCACTAGTCACTCCCTTTTGCCTACGATCCAAAAAATAATCTTCAGTCTAATAGATCCTACTTTGTCAACTAAGCCCCATCTCCTGTCCCATCGCCGCAGTGTTGCATCCCTGTGCCTGTTTTAGAAGGATTTTAATGGAATGTGCTCTGATGAACTTATTGCACTTGTGCATCTCTCGAAAATGAACCCACACAATCTCACCCTTCATTGTTGGGGTTCCTAAATGCCAAAAAACTTTCTACTCTAATAGTTTCTATTCGCCAACAACTAGACTTCGGAATTCCTTTCGTGGTATTTGCTTCCCGACTGTACTGATATGTAGTAATTTAAATGTAACGAAAACTAACCTCTTGTTACTCATTCGTAAACATGGTCCCAAAGTTTAACACTTTACGTCCAAGTGGTAATATGCTTTTTATAGATGAACGTGAGTAAAACAAAACCATAGACGCTTTTGAACTGCATTAAATATTCGCTATTTATTCGTGCATGGGGGGGGGGTAAAAACGTTAACGTCCGCGAGTAGCGAGAAAATGCTTTATGCCTGAAATGAAACATATTCATACATATTTTAAAAATAAATCAATTAAGAAGCGATATTAAGGCAATTTCTCACATTGCCAACAAGCAAATTGGACTATGCAATTGAAAATAGTTTTCAGAAAGAAAATCCAAAACAACAAGTAAACAGTTACTAATTGTACATATGGTGAAAAAATATAAAACAATTTTAGAAAAGAAAAACAAGGAAAAATAATGCAAAAAGAATAATCAAAATTTATCATAATTTGCGAATCGGCCAGAAACTGCGTACTACTCTGATAAGTATTATTCCAACTTTCGATTTATGTGAAATATAATGCTGCAGATAATGTTGACACCGGCTTATAAAGTGATAAAAAAGATGTAATAAAAGAATAGATAGTAACGACACTATCATTTTGTCGTCTTATCTTATTGTCCCCTTCACGATATATAATTCTATGTTCTTATTGCATATAATTTGCTTACTCTTCTAGATTTTTATATCATTTAGAAAGCATTACGTTAGGTTTAAATACAGTATTACGCATTCACGCACGCAGGTTCACACACACACACACACACACATATATATATATATATATATATATATATATATATATGTATACACGTCGAGGGTGCACATTAAAAGAATTGCAGACACGATAATTTGAGTTTAGCTTTGTCTGGCAAGACAAAAAGAAAAATGAACACACGGGTAATTGTACATCAGAACAATTAAGTTGCAATTATTATATTAAGGCTAAATGGAAAATAACGATATTGCCCACGTGAGGAGATGAAAGATGAACACGCGCTATAATCGAATCAAAGAATAAAACAAATTTCTTTTGAAGTAAACAAAATAAATGATTAAGAAATGTTTCTTCCGCTATAAATTGTCTTTGATCGAAGTCGAAACATTAAATATTAAACGTCTTCCTATAATGCCAAAAATGATAAAAGTAAATGGAATACTTCAATATTTCGATAAAAATTCATTTATATGTTGATTTTGAAAAAAAGTATAGAAAGGTAAAACGACCTTCATCGCTTTAAAAATGAAATATTATTTACAATTCACGTAACTTCAAAATGGATTTAGTATTTGATTTTTATTTGAGCTGCGTAAATTTTGCTTAGTTGATAATAGCACACGCATTGAAGCCATATTGTGTTTTATTCTTTTTCCTAGGATCGATAAGTTCTTTCTCTACATAAGCAGCAACAGTCTTTTTTTTACTACTTTTTCTTAACTAAGGCAGCAACACAATTATACGTAAATGGGATGGCGTCTCAAATCAAAAAGATGTCTGCTCAGCAAAAATTCAGTCTATTATTCTGTCACCCCTGACTCCCAACAGCCCATACCTTTGCATACTAAGAATTATTCTTGTATAAACATGTATTCGAAGAGTTCTAGGGTCGCACTTTTGTTTTTGTTTTTCTACAGCGAGCACATGCCAACCGTGGGCAGTTATTTATATGCTATTCGCCATTGTTTACACGAGAAAATACGCGTTTAAAATGTTTTATATTTACTTTTGTCAATCATTTTTTATCGAAAGAGAAGTCGTACTCTGAAATATCACTAAACTCTTTCTATTCTCAGTTAGAGAAAGAAAACTGTTTCTGGACTGAGGAATACCTATTTTCTATCCATTAAGGGATTTTTTGAAAAAGGTAGAAAATTGACCTTATACCAACAATGATTCTTTTTCTGCCACTGCGGGAGACAGTTTAATAAGGACTTAAGCACTCGTAAACAGTTAAGGCAAGTTAGTGCAATAGATTATTTAATTCAGAAATATTTTACTTTGTGATTTTTGGTAATCAATTTTTATCCGAATTAAAATCTCAGAATATTAATGCGATTATGCACAATTCCTCTCTACATAAATTTTTCTAATATCTTTCCTATTCCTTATATCCTCGGTTATTATTCAAAGTACGAATATTTAGATATGGTTTTCAAATCAAATTAAATTTTTATAGAATCTTTTGTTCATGAAGTTGCTTGGTGAAACTACAGAATGGTTTAAAACAACTCCCACCACTCCTGGTAAGAGTTGATTTCGTAATACATAATAACGGTATTATTTCAGCAGTCAGTATTCTGCATCAGAACAACATCTCTCCCTTTTCTCTTTTTAGTCTGTCTTTATTTCGGTTTTTGATATTAACTTCTTTCATATAAAAAAATATTTATTTCATGATAAATTATAACACCTTTAAAATGTATAAAATGAAGAGAACAAAACACATAAGTTAATAATTTTAAAATATGAACTCATGTTAAAAATGGTCTAAAATTGTTGGCATAAATGTCCAATTATTTGCATGTTTTGGGTGGAATAATTCTTTTTGAGTTGACAGCATTTTAGAATCGACCTTTCAATCATTCTTGACCTTTTACAATTTTTTTGTGGCACCAGCAAAGGATGACGTCATTACACTGTAATGTTACGTGGTTGGTGAATTCTTTTGCCGTTTCTATTTTCTTGTGCTCACGCGCTATGGCGTCCATATGTTTTTCTTTTATTTCTATCATGAATTTCACATGCTTTTTAGCGTTTGTATTTTATGTGGGTTCGTTTTCGCATTAAATGATTTTTATCTTGCTATCTGTTTTATCATTTAAGTCTTTATTTCGATTACAGGTTCTCTTTCTTTTGTCAAAGTTTGTCAAAACAGTTTTACACAAATAATATTAACATTGATAATCGTTATATATACTAAATAATCTGTTTCAAAGGCCTTTTTAATATATTAAAAACATAAAATGTTTGATCTGATGTTTTGCTGTATTGACAGGCCGATAGCATATTCAAGACCTTTCTTTGAATAGGACCATGATCCAGGTTTTCTGATGAAAGCCTGCAGTAGAGCGGGACATTGATAGTCGTATAATAGTTGAGTTACAAATCTATCTATTGTACCAATATATTTTGATTGTTTGTAGCTGTTCTTGGCGCTGTTTATACGATTAAAATGTCAATTACTTTCACTTTCACCTTATTCCGTAGATTTGCTAACAGTAACTAGTAGTTGTTTAATAACGTTTTAGAGAAAAAAGATTTTAATTCAAGAAAATATTATGTCGGAAACTGAGGCATATTTTTAGGCCAAGGAAAACTCTTTTTACAAAACTACATCAAATTGTTAGAGAAGCGTTGACAATTTGAGAGAATATTTTAATAAATAGGTCAAATAAAAGCAATTGCTTTATTAGTTAGAGATCGAAATTCTCGTGTGACATTTTAAATACTCGGTTTCTAACTTGTCGTTTATTAAGGACTAGCATGGGAGCCCGGCGTTGCCCAGATGTTTGGATGTGTATGTTGAGCAAAAAAAAGTGATAGTAGGAAGACAGGCTCGAACCCATACCGCGAAGTAGGAAATGAATGGGAAAACCCCTGACGTCTTAGCTGCTACGACAACCGCAAAACCGGAAGTGCCGTAAGTTTTAATTAAAGCTAGACAATCGAAAAGGGAGGATGACTTTCAAAAATATCGGCGAAAAAAGCGACCACTCCCTGTAGAAAAGTGTCCAGTTGAAGTTAAGTTATTAATGTTTTTAGCCAATTTTTCGATATTTGTCATCTAAAAGGTCGGGCTTCAAAACGATACTAATCTTGTAAAAATTCGTCGCCTCTATCGAAAGTTTAAGGCAGACATGCAAAAATACATACATACATACATTTATATATTGGTAACTCAAATTTTCAACCCAAATCGATTAAAAAGCTTGCCCTGTCTCTGAATACCTTTTATGTAAAATTTCAAATGTTTCGACCAGAAATTGTCTGAGTAACTTGGTAGAGACCGCAAAGGTCACATTTTTTTCAACTTTGACCCCTATTATGACCAGAATTCTCAATGGTCAAATCGTTGAACTTTGGACCCTTAACAGCCAAATTTCTGGCCGAAATCGATTACAAAGATTTTCCCAAATTTCACTTCCCTGTATATTAAATTTCGAGTCTGTAGACTTAAAATTGACAGTTATTGTGTAGGGAAATGTACACACACGGGCACACACACAAGCACTTTCATTTTTACAGATATATAGATAATGAACTAATTGTTCTTTTTATTTATTCTGAGCGTTTATTGTTTTAAACTTGCAATTTATAAATAGAAGTAAGCGAGTATATGACTGAAGATTGATAGAATGAAAATATTACCTTAACTCTTGTCTATTCATCGAATATCTATATAAAACCCACATTCAGATATCGTAATAGAATAATACTCACTTCAGGATGTGTCTAATCAATTCCACGAACAAAACCGTTCTGTAGTATTTGATGTTATATTACGAAGATTATCATCACGATATAATTATAATAAACTTTTTGTTTGGCGTTCGTTTGCAAAGTTTCATCAAAATATATTACATGATTTGATTATAGAATATGTGAACCCTATGTATGTATGATGTACTTAATAAACATTTAGAATAAACCAAAGAAACTGAAATTCATGAATTAATTGGTTTCATATATTTTACTGAAATCAAACAAAATGCAGAGTATTCTAATTTCATATAAGGCTCCAACCAGCTCTTTCTATTTCCTTTTCATATAAAATATAAAGTAAATATATACCACATCTGAGCCATTTACGACTAACAGCTATCTTTCAAAATTCGGAATAATGGTTAATTTTGTTATGAATTAATTTTCAATGCATAAAACTGTAAACGTGTAAACATATTTGATAGAATAAAGTTAGAGATACACATTAAACATTTCCTGTTAACAGAAATTATTATTGATTTTTGTTTTAATTACATATTCATTAGCATTTACATCAAATAATAGAAATGGATTCTGTATATAAACACACACCTTACTTTACATAAATAAAATATATAAAAAAAATTCTGTTTGTAAATTTGGAAATACCATGAAACTTTTGAAATCTAGACACACTTTTAATTCATTTATAAACTTCTTTTTTTCAAAAATTGGCAAAAATTATTCCGTAAAGTTTTGCAAGATAATTTAATTTTTCAGCTCCTCAAATAATTTCATACCCTCATCTTGATCGGTGTTGATACAGGATATCTAATATGCTCTTATTGTTTTATAGCCATTACGAAGAAAAAGTAATTAACGTACCAATAAAATCGCTGCATGGATGATTGGTGGCTTTATAGGGTATAGGGTACAGGCATAGATGAAACCTTTTCTAGCCCGAAACTAATTGTAATATTTTTTAAACTAGTTTGTACCTGCTCTTTGAGGGGTATTGGTACAACACATGCATATGTCAATTTCGTTCATTACCTTGCTATTATATTTAATAGATAGCACGAAGAAAATATATGTTATATGACTTATAAATAAATACCCTATTTAATATATACATGAGAGCGATGTTAATTACACTGATTGTATTTATTAGAACATATGAAATTTACGCGAAAGTATACACTGATTATTTACAAGAAGTTAAATAAGTCAGCATATGAGGAGTGTTCTAAAATATAATGTCTTCTATTTTTATTTCATCCGAATTGATGAGATGGGATGTCAAATTATTGTGTCAGGATGGCAGAACGTAAGCATTCATGACCTGAAAGTTCCATCCTTGTTGCAGATATTTACAGTGCGTGACTCGAGCAATATAACCCCTGTCATGGACGTGCATCGGGAGCAGAGGTGCGTCATTACATTCCCGGCAAAAGCGCATTGAGAATTGTGGTAAATTATGTAGAAAAATAAATTCAAAAGCACAAAATGGCGTTGTTTCAATTTACCACGCCAGTTTTCGTAGCTCTTCAACTAATTGAGTCAAAAGTAGAACATATTACTTGTGGAACGACACTGTTATGACAAAGCGCGCCTTGGACGCCCATGTACAGCCATCGTTCATCGATGCCACACGTGCACAGAGAATAGTGGTGACTATGAACTAAATGAATTCTAGAGCAGAAAAATTCGCTCATTTTATGGTAACATTCCCGTCTTCGTAACTTTTCAATTTTTTAAGTTAGAAAAAATTTGGAGGCCTTTTGTTTGCAACTACTCTCGAAGGATTTCACGTTCAAATTTACCATCACTTTAATCGTTAATAAAATTTTTAAATGTCTTTTAATGAAACCATATCAAATAGATGCAATAAAAATGCTTCGAATGTTCACTTAGTTGTTGCCATAAATGTATAGCAAGCTTTGTTTTATTGCCGTTTAATGAAAACAAACTCACATGAATACAAGATGTTACATTTGACATACCGCTCTTTGTCATCGCCCTCTTCAGTTCAGCAGTCGTATAGAGGCGTTTAAGATATATATTGGATTTGAATAACCTGGTATATAAACATATGCAAGGTTCTGGAACGGAGATGAAAATATACTCTGCAGAATTAAAATCTTTTAATGTATGGATATATCAAGCATAGTCAATTTATTTTATAGTAAATATGGCTGAATTATAGTAATAATTTTGAATTTTATTAACTATTCGTAAACGGTTTTGTTTCAACGGAAACACCCTGCATTTTTAATTAAAACATAGTTTACAAGTAGGGCATTGACTTACGTTTATTTGTCTTACTCATTAATCATAGACGTTTTTGTTTTAAATATTTTTAATATAAAAGAGAACAGAGTGCATTAATTAAATACTTTAAAATTACAATGTATAAAAATTGAATACCGTTAAATGTATTCTAAAACACTGTAGTGATATGCAAATTAAATATAATTTACATATGAGCAGATAACTCATAGTTATAAACCGACACCAAATAGAACAGGTGTTTGTTGAACGCTTGCTTAGCGTAATACACGGCATATCAATGGCGTCGCTGATAAGATGTTCTCTGGTCTTTGAAGACCCGGAACACGTAGATACTTGGATTCGTTGCTTTGCTGCTAATGCGAGAAGCAAAATGTTGAAAGACAACAAAAAAACAAGGAGAGGAGAATGAAATCACCGACTTGTTCATGGCTAACGCTGGTTGTGGAGCAATTATGAAGGTTGCTACAATGATTTATCCTCGATAACTATAAGAAATGACTTTCGAAGAAATAAGTCAGGTTATCAAGGGAAACATGAGGCAAGAAAAAACTGGTGATTGCAACGAAGCAGAAAGTGGATGAAGCGATAGTAAAATATTTATACCGGTTAAGAAGTTCGAGTAAATACTGTGACTTTGAAAAAACTAGGAATAGAAGAACAGACAACAGAAGAAGACTTAATTCAACTAAGATTAATTGAAGGTATGCATAATTCGGCACACAGAGATAAGCTAATGGAACAGTTACAACCTACAAACATGTCTTTGAATATGTGTCTAGAATTTATACAACAGCAGGAATTAATACATACCTACAACCAAAATAAAAAAAAGCCTACGAAGAATAATGGCTGACACGTATACGGTAGAAACGAAATAAATTGTACTTACTGTGGAAAAATTCATGGAAAGAAAAAAGAAAAATGCATAGCTTTGGAAAACATGTTCAAAGTGTTTAAAAAAAGAATCACTTCCAAGAAGTATGTAAAACGAAAAATGCGGAAAGAATAGAGGATGAAAATAAACAGATTTTTAATGTAAAGAAGGATAATATACAACACATTGGATCAAAGAATGGAGATACAAAAATAAAAATGAAAATCAACAATTGTGTTGTTAAAATGCAGATATATACTGGCAGTGAAGTAACAATAATTCCCAGAAATTTGTGGGAAAAATCGGAAAACAGCGTTTAAAAAAAATAAAAGAAAAATATGAAGTAGTACCCATTATAGTTACAAATTACCGAAAAACGCATAGATTATTGGGGAATGGTGTATTAAAAATAAATTCAACGAAGGTGATTAATGAGATAGAAATGAAAAAAAAAAACGGTAAAATTAAAAAATTATGAAGCTAGCCTGAAATTAAAAGAAAATATTCCCCTCCTCCTACGAAGCGAGAAAAGTACCAGTGCATTCATTACCGTTAGTAATAGAAAGTTAATAAAGAAAGATTTATTAGAATCTGCCCTCCAGGAGGAAGTAAAGGGGCATCACCCATTGTGGTATTAAAAAAGAGGGTGACTTGAATTTGTGGAGATTATAAAATAGGGGTGAACCATAAAGTTTGCGCCGACTCGTACCCTATTCCGAATGTGGAATTAGCTTTACATAAACTTGCCGGAATGAAAGTATTTTCAAAGATATACCTAAAATCAGCTTACCATCAAATTCTCATAGATGAAAATTTTAAAGAAGTGACGACGTTAAACACACCTGTTAAGGTGGGAAAAGATGCCATATTGCATAAAAACGCCAAATGCAATTTAAAAAAAAGCTATTGAAAAAATAATAGGAAATGTTGAAAATACCATTTGTTATTAAGGCGATATATGTCTTGTATATTTAAATAAAGATGGTTTAAAGAAAAAAAAACTGAAAATATACTGAACTGGCGAAGAGACGCTGGTATGACAGTAAATACAAAAAAAGTGTGTAACCAACAGTAATTAAATATCATTTTGGGTTACTCAATATCAAAGGAAGGGATCTCTCCAGATGAAGCGTTAATAGAGAAAATTCTAAAAGTGGCTACACCAAAAAATAAAAAAGAGTTGGAGTTTTTCTTGGGTTTGGTAATTTTTTATAGATAATATGTACCAAAATATAATGAGTTGACAGAACCATTTGCGAAGTTAAAAACAATGCGGAGTTCATTTGGTTAGAGCACCACAGAAAGCCCTTGTAATCTTAAAACAGATTCTAGAAAAAAAGCCAATTGTAAAAATTTTTGACAGACATAACTCTAACTACTGACGTTAGTGAGCATTCCGTATCCGAAATTTGTTGTACTTATCGAGGAGATTAACAACGACTGAACACTATTCTTCAACTATAGAAAGGGAGGCACTAGCCATAGTGTGGAAAACGGACGGAGCAAGACAGTTCTTGATGGGAAAAATTCTTGCTGAACAGTGATTACAGACCACTGGAATTTATTTTCAACTAAGAAAAAGAAAACTACCGAAAGTTAACATGTCCAGAATATTTCGTTGGGCGATCAGACTAATGGCATTCAACTTTGACATTGAGTATGTTAAAGGGAAGACAATACCACACATTAATGCATTATCTAGATTGAGGTTTTACAGAGAGGATGAGGACAAAAACGACGAGGAATTTGAAGACACATTCCTACACCTTGTAGAAACCGATGTAATATCTGTAGATAAAATGGCTACTGAAACTAAAAATAACCCAGTGTTAAACAGAATAGTGTCGAGGATAAAAGAATAGCTGGGGGAATTGTTAAATGGCTGAAAGAGGATTAGAAAATAAGACATAAACTGACTATAGAAAACGGAGTAATATATAATGGAGACTTGATAGTTCTCTCAGAAACTGTGAGGAGATAGGTTATAAAAAGTGTACATGATGTACATTGGGGAGCTACGCAAAGAAGATTAAAATTGGAAGCATGGTGGCCGGGGTACTCAAGAGACGTAGAGGACTACGTAAAAAGAGCACAAAATGCACAGAACTCAGGAATTTAAAGCAAAAGAAAGTACATGTGTGGCCCCGAGAAGCAGAACCGTGGAGCAGAGTACACATAGATCATGCCTATGTCAATGAGATAGGACTATTATTAATATTAGTAGACGCATATTCAGGTTGGCCTGAAGTGGTGAGAGTACCTGATAAAAAAGTTCCACCGTAAAACAAATATTAAGAGTAATATTTTCGAGAAATGGGATACCGAGAACATCGGTGGCGGATAACGCGCCAGAATTTGCGGATGCTGATTTGCATGGATGGTTAAGAAAAGTAGGATGCATACCTTACAAGATTCCTCTCTACCGCCCTGAAAGTAACGGGATAGCGGAAAGGATGATCCAGACGTCAAAGAAGGGAATAAAAGCATGCGTGCAACAGAAAGAGAAAATCGATGCTTTCCTACCAAGTTTATTACTAAGTTATAGAACACTTCTGCATGGAGGCAGGATAAAAAGTTCATCTGCCTTAATGGGCAGACAATTAAGGTCCCCTTTGACTATGTCATATGCCACAAACCAAAAGATGTGGTACGAAAGAAATAAGAATACAGTAGCCGAGACAGCAGAATTTATTATGCATAAAGGCATAATACTACAATATTAAATAAAGAAAATGGGAGCTATGTTCTAGTTCATGCTGACAAAATAAGATCACCGGGAGAACAATCGGATAATAAAATGCCTTCAGAACTGCCCATTATTGACGTAACAGAAGAGTTACTGCAGTATGAGACTGCGGAGGAAGTAGAGAGAGATGAGGTAGAAAAGCAAGAAGTAGAATGGGACAAGGCAGAAGAGGAAGATCAGAATATGCAGGAGGAACACTGAGATTATAGGGAAAGATGTGATAGATCCAGATCTCAAAAGAAAAGGAGAAAGATAAAGGAAGGTGTTCAGGAGGACACGAGAAGAAGTACAAGAAGTACTCGCGGTATGAAGCATATAAGGAGATGTAGTTATATGCAAATTAAATATAATTTACATATGAGCAGACAGCTCATAGTTATAAACCGACGCCAACTAGAACAGGTGTTTGTTGAACGCTTGCTTAGCGTTATACACGACATATCCAAAACAAAATAAAGGGCGATCCCGTCAAGAAGTAAAATAATTTAAGCTTCGAAATACGAAGGTCGTTGCAAAAATTAGAAGACTCGAACGATGCAATAAAATGAGCGGCCTTTTGTGTTCCAAAATATTTTATTGAATATAGTCGCAATTATTCTTAATGCACTTTTACAAGAATTTAATGGCGCATCTCTGCTTTTTACAAGGGTTGCTTCTTATAGTTTCACATCGTCAATATCTGAAACAAAGAGATGGAAATTAGAGGTCACGGATGCATACTTTCAGTCGTCATTCTATGCAATTTGCAATTCTCTTTGATTCATACAAGCGCAAAAAATAGGAGGCATTACTTTTAAACACCCCGCGTATATTTTCGTTCTGCAGGATACTTTGATCGTTTGCAAATCTTTACGTCAACTCAACAACAGCCTGACGGGCATGTGTAACACGATGGATCACTGATTGCTTAAAGAAATTGACACTTGATTAGACAACCAAGCGAATTAGAAGAACAAAGAATATTATTAGCTCTCTCTTTTGATTACATTTTTAATCACGTGGTTAGGTCACGTGGCTCCAATGTGAACAAAAAGACAATAATAAACTTTGATTCGTTATTAATTAAATAACACTCGGTAAATATACAGTCAGGAGGATTTCAACATTTTTTTAAGACACGCGTTGACTTTTAAGAAAGTAACACAAATTTAGACTCAATTCTCTATTCAGGTTGGAAATTAGCTCTAGTGTAAAACATAAAAACTAAAAAAATCATTTACACCTGATGCAGTTTATGTGATTATCAACAGTAAGAATTTTGTTTGTATATTTATATATGTTCCGTGAGATTTTTTGTTTCTTTTAAGAATAAAAAAATATTCATTAATACAATATATATCTAGACGCATATAAACATTTCTACTAAATACTTGTACGTACGTTTTCATTACTTACACCAACTATTTGTCAAGGCTCAAATATCATTTGAGGATAAGTGTTAATTAGTGTAGGGTAGGAGGTGAGATGATATAATGTTTAGTATCGTTGATGACTATGGTAGATTCGATTATTATAGAAGGCGTCTGAAATTAAAGTTCGGTTGCATAAGTATTGAAAACTGTAACAGCTTTTCGAATAATTGTTTGGCACTTACTTAGCATTGAAGTAAACCATAAAATAAAATTCAGGTGGATAATACGTATAAAAAAGATCAATTTTATATATTAAGGAAATCAAGGTTTATTAGTAAAACACAGACAGTCACAGGATTTTTATAATAGCCCCAAATATCAAAGTAAAACTAATTGGTAAAATTTTAGTGAAATTATTGTAATCATTTCTGAAATAGGAAACAAAAATTATATTCAGTTAGATTATAAAATCTGAAACGAACCAATTATTTCTAGAAGAATATGTGACTGAAAAATAAACAGCTATAATGTTTTCAGCGTTTATCTATATGACATAATTTAATTAAAAAGCTATTTTTAGCTTTAATATGTTTATTGACGCTTTCTATTAAACATTGAGGCAAAATTGCATGGTGTTTGTATATTGTCACTATTCTTACCAGATAATACGTAAAACATATCTTGACACGTATCTGAAGATATTTACAGATGGAAAGGGTTTCTAAAGCAAAATAATTTCTGACTTGGGGTATTCCTGGCATCCTCATATATAACAACAGAATACAGAAAATATAGAACGGTTATAGTGATCAGATTAACTTACAAATATAGACAGTGTCAAATACTGTACGTGTGGGAATAACGTTTTTAAAAACCGTTCTTTGCTGTGGAAACGTAGAAATGATAATCCAAATCCCACAATAAGAAAATACTAAACGAAATAGAATGGAAATCGTAGAATAGGAATACAGATGAAAACGATAAAGTCTATAATTAAAACACGGATAGTACGTTAGTAAACATTAATACTTAATAGAAAACAGGCGGAATAATCTTCTGCTTCAATTTGCTTCAGTTGATTCTTTCAGAAATTAGGTTGCCTTTTCTGGGTCTAACACTTGATCACTGTATGAAATATATATATATATATATATATATATATATATATATATATATATATATATTCGAGCGTGCCATGACATTCTTCTTTACTTCTAAAATGTCCAGTTAGCAAAAACGTTAAGCACGTTCGTTTTACTCTTCACAATAGTCCGGTTAAATAAATTATAGTATATTTTTAAGGATCTCTTTGCTAACCTACTAAGTATTCCAGGACAAGGATTCATCTAGCCTGGTAGAATTTCGTGCTGTAACTATAGGCAACCTCACTTAAAGAAGGTTCACCACTGTAACGTAGCCATAGAGAGGCGATAATATTTGAGGTACACATACCATGTTATTTTGAATATTTAGTCATGATATGTAGGGGAACGTATCCTCATGCCAGGTTTTTCTATCAAACACTTGTACAGAGAGACACTCGGGGACAGTCTTCAATAAGCATTCAAATTAGCTCCAGTGGAGATTCAATTTATTTCAAGTCAATTACTTTTTCTATCATATACAAAATCGATTTCTGTAGGACGGGTATTTAACTAGTTTATACACAATTGTACCTGCTGAACATTTTTGGAATATGATTGAATTGAAGAGATTTCCGCAAATTTGGATTCAAGCAGAAATCATTAGTCACCGTTGATTTGAACATTCTGACATTAGAAAAGTTACCTAAAAAATAATGTCAAAACAACTCGAAACTTTCATAAATACGACTTTATATTTTCAGTTGAATAAATAATATGCGTAAAAGTTGCCAGTGGGTGAAATTTGAAATTCTGAATGCAAATCTGTCCTAAAAGAAAGTGAACACGCGAATTCATAAAAAATAACATAAAATTAAAAAAAGTAGAAAAAAAAACAATGTTAACAAAAAGAATTCTATGTGGCCTTATTCGCAAACCAAGAAGGATGAATCGCCATTTTAAAATTTAGTTTCCTTTATATTCCTTTTGGATTTTCTTTCACGTTTTATTTTTCATATTCACAAATGACGTGACTAACAAATATGATATTATTGATACAAAAACATCACCGACATATTGCTTGATTAAGTCAACTTCCGGCAACTAATACTTTTGTTAGCATGTCATTTCTTGTTGGACGAGACCGAGCGACCCCATAAAAGGTTATCTCAATCCAAACCGACTATCATGTTTAACGTTTAACTACCATATGTCGTTAGTCTGTCACACGCAGATTTAAGATCCATTTTCTTCGTTCATTCATACTTTATTAAAATAGAATCTGTCTCAGTAAGTCACTCTTAATATTTACATGATCTATCTATCTATCTATCTATCTATCTAACATTTGATTGTATGGTGCCGTATACAAGATTATATGCGGTTAAATATATTTTCAAGCGATGAAAATGTATTTAACAGGTCAACCAATATCTATGAAACAGCCCTAAAAATAGTGGATACAAAACTATTGATATCAAATATAAGCAACAAAACACCAATAACTATAATAAAATAAAAAAATAGAAGAAAAGGAACTATAATCTGGTATAGAGCGCCATACAATCAAATGTTAAAAACAAAACTTGGAACGAAATTTCTAGATCTTATCGAAAAGCATTTTCCGCAACCAACCCCTTGCACAAAATTTTCAATAAAAATACCCTAAAGTTATCCTACAGCTGCTGCGAAAATTTCGAGATGATAAAGCACACAATAAGAAAATATTAAATTAAAGCAAAGAAAACAATAACAAAATAGACAATAAAAAAGTTGACATCTGGACAAAAATAAAACTAACACAAAATACACATCTGTAACGAGTAGAAAAAAAATAATTCAACTCCGGACAACAACACCCATACTAGAAATAAAAATAAAATACTAATAACGAACAAGATAAATGCAACTGTAGATACCGCACACTCTGCCCACTTCAAAATAAATGTCTAACCAAATGCATAGTTTACCAGACCACAATATTTGCGACCCCCCCAGAATAACAACAAATATTACTTAGATATGACTTCCTTAGATTTCAAAGCTCGATATTATGACCACAAAAGTACATTCAATAATAAAAACAGCGTATGAAAATAACGCTAGCAAACAAATATTGGGAACTCAAGAAAAACGGACGCTCGCCGGTAGTCAATTGGAAAATAGTAACACAAGCAAACACATTTAGAGACCTAGATGATCAATGTAGATTATGCCGTCATGAAAAATTTGCTATCCTGTATTTAAAGAGTCCCAACATCTATTAAACTGTAGGAGAGAAATAGCGAACAATTGTGTTCACAGGATAAAATTTACTCTAGGATACAGATATAAAATAATTTTAAAACTAACAAAAACCATAAAAAATAAACAAATATATAAATAAATAAATATGCATATGCATACACTATAAACTAGCATATAAAGAACAAAAAACTTAACCTAAATTTAAAACAGGTCAAGATACTAGATATCTACGCTAAATAGTGTTACATGATAAGGGCTGCCCTTTTCATCTAAGTATAAAAATAGAGAGATTTACTTAAATGTAAAAATGAAATAGAATAGAGGAAATTCGAACCTCGTAATTAGAAATAGATTGCGAGAGAGAATTAGAAAATGGAATGTAAAAACAAACCATTGTTTAGCTTAGAGATAAAATAGTTTTAAGAAAAGGAATGTGCATTTGTCAATTCTGTTATGAAATGGAATGAGGAATGCAACTATAGGATAATTTAATAAACATGTTTTTAACATATTGGAAATATAGGTTACTGGAAATATAGGTTAAAATTCCTTTTGTAAACAAATATATATGTATTGTTCATGCATTTCCAGAACACGTTGAAAGAAGACACATGTTTTAACATGTGTGTGACGTTATGGAAAATGGGAAGTTCTCGATATATTTAGAAACTTAAGCAGAGAGAGAGAGAGTCTGAGGACGAGAGACGCCAGTCTGGAGTCCAGAGATGGACAGTCGAACGTCTGGAAGCGAGACGGTCACCTTTGAAACATAGAATGTAAAACTTTGAATTCCTGACTAAGAAAACCACCGACCGGTCGAAAAAGAAATAAACCCATCATGTGTTTTTATAAACGTCGTCTTTGTGTTGTAATTCTACCAAAAAGTAAAGTGAAATTGTCATTATATGTCTTATATATCCTGTGTTTTAAAATGTCTTCACATACACAATTTCTGTACATCTTATATCTACAATGTGAACACTAAGACTGTCTCAACACTGTCTCCTTACTCTAAGAGCTTCTACTACACTTCTAAGTATGAACATTTTATATATATGAATCTCTTCATAACACGAACACAGGACGCAACATCTCTCTTAATAAGGCTCTCTAAGACTCAATTTTATCAAGACTTCCTAACAACGAACAATAACAAAAAAAAATAATAATAATGAAATTATATAACAATAGCACTCACAAAGGAACCGGTAAACCGGAGGTCAAATAGGCATTTGTCCTGTAAGTGCCTGCTCATTAGCTGATTCGGAAGGGCGCGGTGGATAATAGAAAGCTTATTGCTTAACTAAAAAGTCAATAGAATGTGCGTATATAAAAACGCGAGACAACCACAAAATTCTCGCATAAGCCTGAAGAATCCTAGAGTGGATGAAACGCGGAATATTCAGTGTAGCTTAATCACAATATATATATATATATATATATATATATATATATATATATATATATATATATATAACAGTAGATATATGTGTGTAAATATTTATTAGGTAAACTTTTAAAGCACTGATCACATACACTGAATTTAACAGAAAATATAAATTATACCAAGGATAGATTATATGGAGTAAAATTTTTATTTGGTTTGATGAATAACGTATGCAGACACCTATCGGCATGTTGAAATGCTAAATGTTCATTTCAACTGGTCGACATATTTTTACTTCTTTCTGCTCATGCTCACATAAAATTAATCCATCTAGTGTCTTAATATTTAGCCTCTTTTTAAATCTTTGTAGCCTTACCAGCATCTGTAATTTAAATGATAAATTTCAAATAAGTAAAATATTTGTTTATTTTCCGAATATCGAGTTAATATTAAGCGCACTTGATTCGTATTTCATTTTATTCAAGCAAACACATACGAATCCTACACGAAAGACAATACTTACCCACTCTGTATACACCCACTATCAAATCACCCATAAAATATAATTAAACACATCCCTACATCTATCGAAAAAAAGACTAAGCATCAACTCCTCCAAACTCGAAATTTTTAACAAACACAAACCCTTCTACGAAAATGCACTTAAGGAAAGTGGTTACCCAAACACCGCCTTCAATTACATTAAACCTAATCCACCCAATACCTCAAACAAGAGAAATAGAACGAGGAAAATAATTTGGTTCAACCCCCACCCCTTCAATACAATATTCAAAACAAAGCTTGGAACTAAATTCTTCCAACTAATAAACAACCACTTCCCACCCAGCCACGTACTACACAAAATCTTCAACAAAAACATAATTAAACTTAGCTACAGTTACACGGACAACCTAGAACAAATAATCAAAAACATAACAGAAAAATACTTAACAAAGATAAAAATACAAACAACACCAACAAGACCAAGGGCAACTGCAACAACAAATCGGAATGCCCACTTAATGAACAATGCCTACAAACAGAGCTAGAATATAAAGCCACAATCGCACCTAAAGAAAGCCCAAACGACAAAAAATATTATATTGGCCTGGCCGGCACCTCATTTAAGGATAGATTCAGAGTACATAAATGCTCCTTCACAAACCCTAACAACCGTAACAAAACCTCACTAATTACCCACTATCTACATATAACCCAAAATAACCTTACACCAACCATTAAATGGGAAATCCTTAGAAAATCGACCACATGTAAATCTCTAAACTCCCCATGTCTCCTCTGCCCAAACGAGAAACTCCTTATCTCCAATTTTAAAGACAGAGACAAATTACTACACAAAAAACAGGAAACAACCATAAACTGTAGGCATTACAAACCCCACCTCCTTAGCAACTATACACCTCTCTAAAACATCCCTTAGACAACACCACATTAAATGCCCTAAATTATACATCAAATACAACCACCCACCACAACTACCATGACATACACTCAACCAAACCCCCTTAACCAATTCCCCCACACCCACACCAACTTACCCCCTCCCCCTAAGAATCCCCCTAAATCCAACAAAATAACAAATACCCCTCAATCACCACCAACTCTAAAAACCACATAACCTCATCCCACATAACCACCCAATAATCGGCATCAATTTCCCTCCCCCTAGCCAACCTCCTGCCCAACCCCAACACACCCCACATGAAACCTCTACAACTTAACACGGAAATTGTTTACATGCAACTATGTGGATTTACACTTGCAAAGGTAAGTACGCAGGGAAATGTACAACTGACCGATGCCTTATGTGCATAGACGCATACCTTAGAGTATGACACCCCAATAAAGCCTTCCGCCTAAACAGATCGATAATACCCTAAAAAACCAAATACCCCAACTTAGAACAATAACTACAGCACTCAATCCCCATATAAACCACCTCAAACCCCTCCCTACAATCTATAAACATGGCTACCTAGGACAACTATCCCGGGTACGTGGGCGTTTATTAATGCGTATGTAAGTATATGCGGATGAAACCTGTGCCCATATTTACGGCATATCACGCTATATATCTGTATGTATATGCGTGCGCAGATATCGGTGCGTGAGTGAGTGTGGGTGTGTATCTTTACAGTTGTATATAACGAGAGTATATGTGTGTGCATATGTGTATGCGTGTATGCATGCATATCTGTGTACATGCATGCGTGTTGGGACGTGCATCTGTGGGTATGTATATGTATGCCGAGTTGTATGCCGGCGCTCCCGTGTTCACCCACATCTAACCATAAAAACCCCACTAATGAAAATGAAAATATTATGTATATGAGCCTAGGAATGAGTTTATGCTCATTTCTATGTATAATCATTTCTATGTATAATCATGACTACATCGAACGAAAGTATTGCGCCTATTTACCCACAAATGAACTTAGATTTACATCTATGTAGACGAATATGTCTATACCAATAACTGTCTGTATATCTGGGTATGCATGTGTGTGTATACACGCATGTGTACATCCACAAGTGCGTCCATGTGTATATCGGGTAACGATATATATGTGCACGTACCTGTGTATACGTGTGTGGATGTGAGAGCATATGTGCCCGCTGCCTGCTATCCACATATGTATGGTAGAGCGTGCAGCTGTATATATGTCTATGTATGTATTCACGAGTATTAGTACCTGTATGTGTGCATATGTTTGCATGTATGCGTAGAGCTGCAAGTATGTCTGAATCAATATGCGCGTATAGGCCCGGGTAAACACCTCCTTGGGAGTATGGGTGTCGATGTGTGTATGTATCTGTGTATGAGCGCATCCATGCTTACACACACGTACTCAATTTAGCACCTTAAGGAAAATTTCACGTCAGCGGGAGCGGCGCGGGTGCCTATGCATGCGCGCATATGTGCATATATCTGCACGCCAGGGCGGAGATGTATGTGTACATGTGAACGTTTCTTTAAATATATATGTGTGTACGTGCGCATGTGTGTGCTAGCGCGCGGGCGCTAGCTAACCCTCTCCAAGCAATTAACAACAAATAAAAACCAAATAAATAAACCGAATTATAACCCCCCCGCTCCGAATCTAAGCGAATACTCAACAGGTCAAGACATACTTATCAAGAAGTCATCTCACCAACGAGACGCCAAAAAACTTAAACATTAAGATACGAATTTTAAAGCAACCCTACTCCTCCTACCCCCGCATATCCCCCTTCCCCCTACAAGTATCCCTATGCCCTCAGCCACACCAGACATGAACTTCCCAGACCCTCCCCCTCAACCACCTAATGTCCTTAAACTCCAAAACTAAAACATTACCGACATACCAAGAACCCCCTCCCACTGTTCCCTTCCTCTTTTTCCGCTCTTCTCGCACCCCTGCCCTGACATCATTCACTCTTTCATCCCATCATAATGAACATTTCTTTAAAAGTCTGAGGAAGCTACAGCAGGCCAAAAGAAAACGGCCGGTTAGCTGAAACAATAATGTAACTTAACAGAAAGATACGGTAATAAAAAGTAAAACGTATATATTGCGTATATGTGTGTGCGCGTATGTGCGTGTATGTGCATGTGTATGTGTGTTTGTGCGTTTTTGCTATTCGAATGAGGTTCTGTGTAACATATTTTGTGAAGAAAATTTCCTTCCAATACATAACAGCTCAACCTTTATTCCATTCATAGAAAAATCGCTAATAATTCATGAATTTGTATGATAGAAGATTTTTATTTTATATCTTATTGTCAGTAAACCCATTGCCAAAATATATCACGTGAAAAATGTATATATGATTGATTTCTTCAAATTGCATGTTATCGATCAGTTTGTTATAGTTAGTGCTTATATTGGAGCGTCTTCAGGACATGCCAGCGTTAAATAATATATTTTTTTTTATTTTACGAGTCACACAATGGAAAGATTGGATAATAACTAAATCATTATGTTTGACCAACACTTTTCAAACGATTTAAGAATCAGGAGGCGTTTAAAAAATTCCCACAAATTACCGATATCAAATGAAAAGCTTGCGATTCAATATTAATAAATAACAATGCATTCATAAAAATATTCATGTTTTTAAATTTGGGAGATATAACGAAAAACTGTTTCGTAAACAGTTCTAGTCAGCCTTTGAGACTGTACACGACCGGTCGCCACAGTCGATTGAAAATTTCTTGGGGCGACTAAGAGTCGTAAATCACTTGCCCGCCAGTGGATAAAATATCTTTAAATAATGAAACGGGAAAACTCATTTATTTTACGACCCTCAAATATGCGGTGACTTAAAATAACCTATGTCTCATCATTTGTGAATTCTTACATCTCTAGCTGAGAGACCGTGGAATATCGTATTGAAAAAAGAGTAGTAACGCTAAAGGTCAACAAGAGGTCAAATTTACACATTCAGCGTGTAGTAAAAATGTCGCCTTCATTTAGCTCTCTGATTTTGAAATTCATTTGGAAAAAAATCTTCGACACTACAACTACATACACTTCATACTTACAAAAGTAAAGACGAACATTTGAAAGAGGAAAATAAAACGCATCGTTCCGTCAAGCATTTGAAAGAATGATCCTTATTTCTATGGAACAATAATATGAATCATGCTATATAAAGAAACTGGTGCTGTATTTTAACGATTTGTTGAATATTTACTGAAATGTTTGTAGTAATAAAATACTTGATTTACAACAGTTAAACAAATATTTTATTGTCAGATTATACACACGGTAATTTCTTTAATTGTTGTAAAATTATTTACTATTATTGACTAAAAAAATACATAAATTTGGACGAGCAAAAATATTTTGGGACGAGTAAATTTTCCCTCACACTCGACCGGCGGTCGAGAGATTTTTTTTTTTCAAGTCTCAAAGGCTGGTTCTAGCTAATGTCATTTTATCCAAATATCCGCCTTCATTAAGAGTAGGTGAACTTGACACAATCAAGTTGCGGAATGATTTTCATGGGGAGAATAATTAGTTGCAATTGTTGGTCGAATACGTCATCTTTTTTATTGTGGTGCGGTTGCTATTGTGTGAATGGTGTTCTTTTGTCTGTATTGACGACCATTTTTATGTGCATGATCCGATCACAAAGAGGTAAGAAACGGTCTTATTTGACAAAAGAAAAAAGATCTAGTCAAATATTAGCAACACATCACAATGAGCTTTTCAGTTCGCATCAGTCGCTTTCCTTATTCGCTTTTATGAGTTCTTGCCAGGGAACCGTCACATTTACAAACTTTCTCTTGTTCTGTCTGTTAATTTATCTATATCTTTGTTTATCCCTCTGTCCATCAATTTAGAAAGTTATTTACATATATTTATGACAAGTATGGTACACACTAGAGTTTGCGTTTCATCATCATAACCTGATGACTACTTGCGAGTATGAAACACAGACAACTCTGTGTAACTATATGACCATAAATGTGTACTTATAACTAACTGCCATGCTCTATTCACATATTTAGGACTGTTTAAGTAATTAACAACAACCTGCGCATAATACATATATTATAATATTATTATTGCATACATGAAATTATATGTATATATATATATATATATATATATATATATATATATATATATATATATACACATGCATATATACACATATTATGGTGACAGTGATAATGGCAAACATCTGTCCCGTGAGACAATAGCGTTCCTCAAGCGTCTTCTGTAGCTATACAATGAAAATATGTTTTGCAGCTTCGTTGCCATTGAGTCAGGCGTAATCAATGCTAGACGTCAAGCGTAAACTTCACCATTGTTTAGTATTATCTTGAAGATGAGAACTTCATTTTGGATGCGACTTGATCTACTTCAGGCCGTATTTTATTCGTTAATCTGTTTCTTATAGGTATGCAGATTTTCTTTTCTTCTTACTGTCCTTTCCTCTCTTCTGATTTGGCGCCATCCTTAAACTTTGCACGGTAAACAATACGATCGGATGTCCTTGATTCAAGATCTACTGATTGAATACCATAAGCATTTAAGTCACTTTTCCACGAGCCATTGTGGCCTGTTCTAGAGGCGGGCTCACCCTACAGGATGTCCTGGGGTATGCGACCGTCTTGCATCCTTCACATATGATTGAGCCTACGCAGGCATCTTTCAGTGTGAATAGTAAACATTATTAGTATGCCTGTCACCTGCATTTGCGACCTTTTTCTGACGAATAAGAGACGTCTGAGGTGGCAAATGTTGAAGACTTCAGTCTTCGATTTTGTGGGAGTACAAATTCATCTCACTCTACCACAAAAAAAAAAAACAGTGTACATCACATAGGTCTCGGGTACCATCATATTTGTGTTGGATGTCAGGAAGGTGTTTTATGGCTAAGCGAGCCATGACAGTCGCTGTTTTACTTATCTTCACGTTGAGCTTTGCGTCAAGAGACAAGTTGTTGGATATGGTGGAGCCGAGGTTAGTAGACCTTCCTACCATTTTCAAGGGTTTCCTTGCTGTTTTTGATTGCAAGGGTGGTGTTGACATTTTGGTCACCGATGTGTTCAAGCTCATGATGGGAGTAGCGGACTTTGTGCATGCGTTTGCAACACAGGAAATAAGTCGCTGAAGAACTTTATTGACAATTAATGATTAAAATATTTCAATGGTTTTTTTAAATTACAAAAAATTAAAATTAATTTAATAAATAATCATTATTTACAAAATTGATTTACAAAATTTTACAATATTTATTGATATAATTGGATGATTTAAAAATGTTCTGCTAATGTTTTATATGCAATTCATTTTATTTATTCTGTCAAAAAATTATAATCAATATAATAATCGTTTTTTTATAATGAGAAAATGTATAAATATTCAAAATCTTAAAAAGTGAAACAAAATTCTAATTACATTTTTATTAGTGCATAAGCGACATCTGTTTCCGGTAAACAATTTTTCCAGTTAAACATTTTGTTGAACATTGTTCTGTTGAGGCAGACATCTTTTTCAAAAAAATAATACCATTTTCAAGATAAAAAAATAAAATGCGATTTTTATGATATAAAGTATCTCAATTATATCATTGACACGAAAAAAGACTCCCCTATCCAGAGACAGCAGTAGCTTACAAAAATAAGCTTTCCTAAAGAAATATCACTGAAATCTAAAGCTAAGCTTTCTTGGCCTAGCTACTAATAACCAGCTATTTATAAAAACATAAATAAAATACGCGCGCCTTATGACAAATTACTAATAAAAGACAAAAGAAAATCCATGAAACTGGACGACTGAGTGCGATATATCTTTTAAAAGACTAAAAACGACATTAATATCTGAATTGGTATTGACTAACGTCAACCCTAAACTAGATATCATTGTCGTTTGCGGGTATTTTATTTGGATTACAAAAAGTGTATTTTCCAAAAAGGTCTTCCTTCTAATACTTTTACTTTATATATCATTGTAAATAGCGGAGTTAGCTATATCTAATCGTTTGAATTACAATTATTTTCAAACAATTATCTGCTTTTCAGAACGTTGAATACAAAATGGAAAATAAAGGAAATTCTCACAATTTTCTCATTTATATTTATATATATATATATATATATATATATATATATCCACACACACATATATATGTGTATCTATGTTACATGGAAAAATGGCAGCCCTCTTTTCGTGTAAATAAGAATATTAGATAAGTAAAAATGAGATAAGGATAAGCCTATAATCGAACCCTGTAGGCAAAGTTAAGAAATGGAATGTTAGAAATTTAGTCTATTGTTAATTTTTAAAGAAATGTGAATATTAAATATGTCAGTAAAAGAATGGACAATGCAAATTAAATGATATTGTTTAAAATAGGTTAGATATTAAATTGAGGATTCTTTTGTTTGTCAAAAGTGTGTGGATAAACATATGTAAATTGGTCACGTTTGAAAAACACACTTCTAGCGTCATAGACAAAGGACATTTCTCCATATTTTGGATTTGGATTTTAGCAAGAGAGAAGTTAGTCAGCAAGAGAGCCAGATAGTTGGCCAGTTAATCCCTCGGAACCGAAGGGAGAACATTTAGACAATGTAGATTTAAATTTGAATTCCTGACGTCATTCGACTGGTCGATCAGATGAATAAAGAAGTCATCATTATTTGTAATTGTTGTCTTGTGTCACATCCTTCATCACGAACGAAATGTAGTTGTGTTTATCATCTTATAATGAACATTGTGTAACCCTTCAACGATTATGTATCTCCTCTCCTTTGTGTTAAGAACTGTGCATCATACATAACTCAGTCCGTAATAATATGAATCTCAAAGAATTGTCACAGTCCTCATGATGTAATTGTTATAAATGTCATTATCATTCTATCTGTGTTATAAGAACTGTTAATACGAAGTCTCCAAGAAATATAAGAACTCTATAACTGTCTCCCACATCATCACTGTCGTTGTGCTCCAATATGAACTCTTCATCATCTCTCCAATATGAACACCTGCTACACAACATTTATCTATCTACCTATCTCTACCTATCTCTCTCTTTTCCCCCCTCTCTCTCTCTCTGTATATATATATATATATATATATGCATATATATATAATATGCATATATATATTTATATATGCATATTATATATATGTATATGTATGTGTGTATGTGTGTGTGTGTGTGTGTGTCTTTTAAGCGCGCTCTTTTGCGAGCGTTTCAGAAAAATCCGGTTCGTATAATAAATATTTCATAATATATAACATGAATTTTGAAAAGATTTTAGACGTTTCCAGCCATAAAAAAGTTTGTAAAGAAACCCTACTTTAGTTGTTTAATAAATCGGACGTTTGAGAATCGTGATTGTCAATCGGATGTTATTCGTGATTGATCACAACAAAACAGAAATAAATGGTAATTACTGCGAGACGAGTAGGCAAACATTGACTTTCACGACGGAAGATGGTTATTCACTCGAAAGAACACTGCACGAACGACAACGATGTGAGTTGAATAGCAAAAGGAAACAAACATAACCTTAGCTATTACAATTCAGACCAACAAGAGAGTGTCTACCTCAGCATATATATTATAATAATAAAACCTTATTACTGTCTGTCTGTTGGTTTGTTGACAATATACCTCATGGCGTGATAGTAGATTATGTTATCCTATGACGGTATTGAAAATAACGTCATATATGATGAGGTCATATCTAAACGCGTCATATATGACGTCATCACACATGTCATATATGGCACCGACCTGGTAACTGCATACGTATTGACTTGGTAACGCTGGGAATATACAGCTAGAATAATATGTGTACGTACCTATGTATACGTGTGTGGATGTGAGAGTATATGTGCCAGCTGCCTGCTGTCCACATACGTGTGTGAGAGCGTGCAGCTGTGTATATATGTCGATGTATGTGTTCACGAGTATTAGTATCCGTATGTGCACGTACGTTTGCATGTATGCGTGGAGGTGCAGGTATGCTTGAATCAATATGCGCATATAGGCCCGTGTATACGCTTCCTTGGGGGTAGGGGCGTCGATGTGTGTATGTCTCGATGTATGAGCGCATCCATGCTTGCGCGCACGTATCCAATTTTAGCACCTTAAGGAAAATTTGACGTAAGCGGATGCGACGCGGGTGTCTATGCATGCATGCGCACATATGTGCATATATTTGCACGCCAGAGCGGAGATGTATGTGTACATATGAACGTTTCTTTAAGTATATATGTGTGTACGTGCGCATGTGTGTGCTCGTGCCCGCGGCCGCTAGCTAAGCCTCTCCAAACAATTAACAACAAATAAAAACTAAACAAATAAACCGAATCATAGCCCCCCCCCCCCCGCCTCCGAACCTAAGCGAACACCCAACAGGTCAAGACATACTTATCAAGAAATCAACTCACCAACGAGACGCCAAAAACTTTAACATTAAGACTCGAATGTTAAAGTAACCCTCTCCGCCTACTCCCGCATATTCCCCTTCCCTCTCCATATATCCCTATGCCCTAAGCCACACCAGAAATGAACTTCCCAGACCCTCCACCACAAGTTCCTTAAACTCCAAAACTAAAACATTACCGACATACCAAGCACCTCCTCCCACCTTTCCCCCTTGTTCCCTTCCTTTTTTCCGCTCTTCTCGCACCCCTCCCCTGACCTCATTAACTCTTTCACCCATTCACGAACATTTCTGTAAAAGTCTGAGGAAGCTACAGACGGCCAAAAAAACGGCCGGGTAGCTGAAAAAATAATGTAACTTAACAGAAAGATACGGTAATAAAAAATAAAACGCATATGTATATATATATATATATATGTGTGTGTGTGTGTGTGTGTGCATATACTTTTATATTTATTGCTATATGTATACATTTTAATGCAGTAAACCCTCGAATGCAGTAGTAGTTAGTGGACAGTTCGATTCAATCTATTGCGCGTGACTATTTTTTTCTTACTTTCGATAGCAGGCGCTTTATTTGTTAGTTACACGGACGTTTTTAATATAATTAAATCTATTATTATCTATATCATTTATTTCAAGTTATTATATTATTATAAATTTTCAAAGAAATGTATTATTATTTCTAGATTAAAAACCAAATGTTTTATAATTTGAGTTAATGTTTGCAGTTTTTACGATGAGCTTCGATTTTACATTACAATATCGGAGCAGAATTTCAAGTTTTTACGATTCACAGTTATTTTTATAATTCAATTTCAATTTGTCTTTAATGATATATATTATTCTCATTTTTAATGTTATTATCCAGTTAAAGTTTAAGGCATACAGGTTATTTTATTTTCAAATTTCAAACTGGAAATCTTTTGAAATTTTCTAGTCTGAGGTGCTGATAAGGCCCAGGGTTTTGCAAATTATATTTATATATACATATACAGATGCCTACACACACACACACACACACACACACACACACACACACACACACGCACACGCACCCACCCACACGCACGCACACACATATATATATATATAATGTTCTATATTGTTCTTTTTATGTTTGACAGTATAAAAATGTGTAGTTAAGATGTCTCATATATATTAAGATTGTGTCGCGTGTCGTTTTTCTTGATAATAAGGTTGTTGAACCGGTAACAATTTATAAATAAAAGTTTGCAAATTGTTTTTATTTTCGTATAAGTAAGAAAAACGTAACTCTTCGATTTTCGTTCTTCTTTGTGTGTGTGTGTTTTTTTAGAGACACTATTTGAATATTGTGACATAACTATTTTTTCTGTCAAGGTAAAAACCCGAACTGTAATTGTGTTGGAAGTGTGACTTTTTGTTCCAAATTATAATCGACAGTGTGTTGATCGTTAAGGGAAAAGGACTATGTGAATAAATTGTAAATTATTTGTTACACGTTCAACCCCCTTCTAAATGAGAAAAAGTAAGCAAATAAGCACTTTAATTCAATTATGGAATAACTGTGAAAATATCAAATGAAACAACAACAAACCCAGAT
Organism: Euprymna scolopes; assembly: GCF_053919585.1. Lineage (NCBI taxonomy): Eukaryota > Metazoa > Mollusca > Cephalopoda > Sepiida > Sepiolidae > Euprymna > Euprymna scolopes. Next base: position 102,904,164 of record NC_136485.1, read on the forward strand.
ACCGCAAAAGACATGCTTAATTGGTTAAAGTCTAGATGGAACAACAAGAAAAAATGGAAGATTTCAAAAACTGCTGCTAAAACAACAAGAGAAAACAGATTTTTGACTTTAAAAAATTAGTAGCAATCACGGAAAATTAACTAGCATTCTTATAAAACCGGGACGCTATTGACGATGTTATTTACGCCCCGGGCGAGGGCAAAACTTTCACTTTGTATTTTAGAAAGTACTAGCGGGGCTACCCGGCGTTGTTCGGGACCGTATAAACAATGAGAAAATTGAAGCTGATTTTGAACATATTTGTTATTCTTCGGAGAGAGGAATTTTTAATGTCTATGTATCATGAACTTTTTCGAACAAATGAATATTTTACCTACCCTAGGACGGGTATTAAACGTATCAAATAATTGTACCTTACCTAGGATAAGCAATTTATACCATATATATGAAATAATGTTTCCTTTGCGGGGATGGGTAATATACAACACATATTTAAAATAATTTTTCCTACCCTCGGACTGGTAATTAAAATACATACATGAAACAATTTCACATACTATCGACAGGTATTGTACAACATGTTAAATAATTTCTCTTACCACCAAGGCTACCGTAATTTTTAGAAAACTGAAACAATTTTTAGAAAGTAGATCATAAGACTTTCCAAATTAGTACATATATACATCCTCTGGGTTAAGAATAAGGCAACCATTGCTTCATCATAAATTTCAATATTACTGGGGGGTTTTCCTTCGTCACTATTGGCACTAAAATTGTAAGAAAAATTATTACATTTTTTAACAATGTCTCCGCAGAATTTTCAAATTAATGCATAAACTCATTGACACAGTTAGTGATTCGACAACCCTTGCTTCAGTATCAAATTCCACATTACTGTGTTTCATTTTAGTTCCCCACTACCAACACCAAATTTATTTTGTAAAATATTTCATTTTCTGAAGATAGCTCAGTAGGTTTTACAAATAAATGTGCTAAGTTTAGTGATTAGGCAATCCTTGCTTCACTACAAAATTCCACAATACTGTGTTCTATTCCTCCCGACTTCCAATGCCATATTTTAAAGTGAAATGATATCATTTCTGGAACATAACTGAGCAGGTTTTCCTAGTAAGTATAGAAATGCATTGACACGGATTGTGATTAGGCAACTTTTACTTTACCACGAATTTCAATATTAATGTAGTAATTCCTTCCCACATACCCACAACATAATAGTAAGAGAAAGTATGTCTTTTTCGGAATATATTAAAAAAATATGGCATTGTGGGACACTGCTTTGTAACCCCAAAACGGATATTACTTTTTCCAAAACAACTCCAAAAGAGAACTCAAGAGCTTATTTAAAATTAAAATAACCATGCTTCTTTCTCCTCCCCACTACAACCACCACATAATTCCCGGATGATAACATTAAAAATTAAAAAAATATGGATCACCCCCTACAGAAACTGGCCTAGTAAACTTTCATAGAAAACCAACAATATATATGAATTAATCTAATTTTGAAATCGTAAACTGTTTCAGCCATATTCGGAATCGATTTCACAAATAAAGTAATTTTGAGATTGAAAATTATGTAAGCCATTTCCAGGACAAACAGCACCTTCAAAAGATTTCAAATCGGACCTATACTGCACGAGCACCTTCCAAATTGTCAAATCGGACCTATACCGCACAAGCGCCTTCAAAATTGTCAAATTGGATCTATACTGCACAAGAACCTTCAAAAGTGTCAAATCGAACATACACTGTACAAGCACTTTTCAAAATTGTCAAATCGGACCTATACTGCACAATTAACTTCAAAATTGTCAAATCGGACTTATACTGCACAAGCACCTTCCAAATTTTTCAAATCGGACCTATACTGCAAACGCACCTTCAAAATTGTTAAATCGGATCTATACAGCACAAGCCCCTTCAAAATTGTCAAATAGGACTTATACTGCAAAAGTACCTTCAAAAGTGTCAAATCGGACCTATACTGCAGAAGAACCTTCAAATTTTTTCAAATTCGACCTATACAACACAAGCAGCATCAAACCTTTTCAAATCGGACCTATACTGCACAAGCATTTTCAAGTTTTTAAAATAGGACCTATACTGCACAAGCCCCTTTAAATTTTTCAAATGGGACTTATACTGCACCAAATTAATTTAGAACATATTAGAATATGTACAACATCGGTTATGTCGATTTGGTGGACTGTTAAAAGGCTCGCTATTTTCTTTAAAACTGGGACACACAGAACGCAAAACGTTTGGAGGGGTTACATTTTACAGCGAAAAAGTATGACTTTACAATTTCTTAATCCGTACCACTTTTAACAATACTGTTCAGCCCGAAAACGTTATTAGTGTATAGTAAATGCATATGCCTGAATAAATAAAGAAATATGACGAAAACTATTTTACATTAGTGTCAGAAAAATTTGAGGCGATTTATAACATTAAACATTTATTTCTGACAACTTCAAAGGACTACTATTTGTACAAAGAGTAATATTGTTAAATAATTCTGAAATTCGACATTATGTTTTTACTAAATTAGAAGGGGGCAGAATAGGACACTACAAATTTTACAGAAAGCCGTTAGCGTCGCCTATGAAAGCAAAAAAGTGAAAATTTTACTTTCTAGGGACAATAAAAAAGGACATTATCTCGCCCCCTCAGAAATGATAATTCACTTAAACGCAAATATACTACGTGTATTTATTGGCGTGGAGCTCGGGATGGGGATAAACACACCCCATACCGTACAAAAAACTTGCTTGACTTGTACCAGAATTGGACAGAAAACAATATTTTTAGGGCAAAGTACAACACTTTAGAAACAACAAAAAATTATAAAAATATATATGATGGGGAAAATATTAAATAAAACGGAAAGGGTTTATTAGATTTAGAGTCAAACTTTTCAATTATAAAAGTGAATACATTGAATAGATTAAATAACCCTTTCATGCAAACTCCCACAAAACAGTCAAACCGATGATTGATTTGAAAAAATATATGTTAAAGTAGAATTGATCATTCATGTTGCATTTAACCGTATCAAAAACTAATTTAAAATATTCGTGTTCAGAAATACAGAAATATTTCTGCGACGGAACGGATGCATCAAAAAAATTGTCGGATATACCGATACATATATTTTGTCTTAAAGTAGAAACTCTAACGACATAGAACCAAAATTTCAAGTCAGATTTAAAAGGTTTCCCAGAAGTTTTCTCAGTCGGTTTAAAAAAAATGCACAAAAATGTCAGTCAGATTCAATATCAAATATAATACTCTAACAGCATTCAAGAAAAATAAAAAAGTACCGTTTGGAGGAAAATCACGAGGAGCTTTAAAGTCTTGCATTCAATCAAAATCCGAATTCAGTCAATACACAGCACTTAATATGTGTATTAAGAAAAAGTCAAAAGAATTCTTTGTTTTCACGGACCTTACCACTGGTTTTAACTCAGTACTTAACGACTACCATTACCTATATGATATATTCTAGTTCTGAAGAAGTTTTACACTAAAGACCTCCTCTTAATTTGATCTAACTGAAACATAACTTCAAATTATAGTGGGGAAAATAGTTCGTAATTACTTTATATTAATACCCTAAATTAGTAATTCAAATTCGGCAGAGTAACTTTTGAAGATCAAAGTTAGCAGCGTCAATTTTTCAATACAATGTTGGGCAGCTTTTAATCGCGATAGCATATCTGGATATTATTATTGTAATGAGTGAGACCAGATATTAACATGTATCTCGAATACAGTATGTTGGTTTTTAAGTAAAAGAAGTAAAATGCGAATTTCTCATGGAATAAATAAGATACTTGGGACCATCATCGATAAAAATAAATAAATAAAAGACCGGATCCGAATAAGACGACCACTATAAATCTTATGCCGGGCGCAAACATATTACAGAAATACAAAGTTTTTGGTGAGTAAGTTAACTGTACATTAATTCCTAATTTTTGGACAAATTTTAAGAATTCCCCGGCAATTTCTTTGAGAATTAAACAGAATATAACGATTCTTCGTAATAATCAGCATAGTGGGATCGTGCCATTAGGACTTCACCAGTGATGTGACTTTTAGTGAGACAGTCTACTATACTAACGCCGGTCTCGGTTTAATGGTTTGCTCGAGAAAAATAAGAGATAGTTAAAAAAATATGATTACCTGATGATATTTTAAAAACTCGTGTAAAATACGCCCATATCATTTAAAATCGATTTTTGTGACCTTTTGACCGTTCTTACAAGTATTCCATAGCACACTAATGTAGTACTTACTAGTATATGAGTGTTTATTCGTGGAAGGTTTCGCCCTATTTATTTCCGAAGTTACATAGCAATTTCCATTCAGTGGACATTCTGGTTTATTTCTGCAAATACAAGATGAAAGAGTGGGGGAAATTATTGCCAGTGGTTTCAGCTAGACCGGTGTTTTTCGTGAAAGATTAGCGATGGAGGACGAGAGATTGGATCTCAGGCCTGCTATGAAAATAACGATAAAACAAAGACAGGCTCGCAACGTCTCTTCTGTGGACATAGATTATTGGGAAGAGAAACTGGTACCTCCCACTAACCTACGAAGTCTATTTTGTACTCTGTCAAGGCAGGATAAGCTGTTTTAGCAGCTCCTGACCAGATGCGGCAGCAGTACTTGGCTGTCATATAGATAGAGGATTGCATCAGCAGTGAGATATGTACTGGAGCGGTAGACATTTTAATTAAACGGCTATATGAACCATATAATTTTCCTTTTCCTGTATGTCTTTTTTTGTATTAGATGTGGCCTATCTTTGTATTTTCGTAGCCGCTGTATTTAAGCGGTGCATATAGACAAGTTTTTGAGTGTTAAGTGTTTACACTAGAAAAATTATTGCTTAATTATTTACTGATGAAATGTAGGATGTGTTTTATTATAGGTTTTGAACGGTTTGAATGTAGGTTTACGTATATAGGTTGGTGTTATCTTTTTTTATAGTTTGCATATAATTTGTTTCTTAACTCTATAGTTACATCTAAAAAATGAACAGTTTTGGTATTTTATACTATTTCTACATACTTATAGCGACCTTAAGAATTATTTTTCCCATTTTTGTCATTTAGGCGTCATGATTAGCTCTTATGATTATAAGTCCACAGTCTCTGTACAAGCCTTTATATTCTATCTCAATGTCCTTGGTTAAATTATATAAGATATATAATCCCACTAGGTCAGTCAAATAACCTAATCTAACCTGATCTTTTTCATCCATTGTTCTCCGTTGTTTAGTAGTACATGTTTTGCATCTATCATTTTTATTTCATCCCCTAATATATCTGAAGTAAGAGTTGCAAATTCCAATACTTCCTCGTAAAGCTGCTTGGTAAATTAAAGGCAATAGCTTCAATTCCGAATTACATCAAAGAGAATTTCTCTTTATTTTCAATGTTAGGTAACTAATTGATCGTTTTAGCTTTATTAATCCAAAGATCAAGTTTATAAGTAGGTTTGATGTGTGCGTTGATTTTTCTCGCACATTATTTTACTATTTTTTATTATTTCGGTTCTGGTGGGATTTATTAATCTAATGAGCGTTTATGTGGGATATTCGGTTTAAGATCATATGATGGTATTGCGTTTCTTTATATATATAGCAGCGTACAAAACTAAGGGACAAAATTTTAAAAATAGTAGCGTATTATGAACTTATGATAGTATTGCCTTTCTTTATATATATAGTAGCGTATTATGATCTTATGGTGGTATTATGTTTCTTCATATATGTAGCGTCCAAAACTAAGGAGCAAAAATTTAAAACATAATATTTGTTAGAAATAACTGTGAAAAGCTGAAATTTTGACTAAATTTTAGTATGTTATTATGGATGGTAACGACTACCGTTACCATCCATAATAACATACTAACATTTGAATCATTTGTCAAGGATAGAACAAGAATTATAACAATTATTTATTTTCAAAATAGAAACGTAAAAAATAAGGGACAAAATTGAGAAAAACAATGTAAACAGCAAAAAAAACAAAACAATAAAAACACATGTGCAATCAATATTTAGTAAATGAGTCCTTGCCATAAATAACAGCTTCGCATCTTCTACTACAAGAACGGATCAGTTCTTGACAATCCTCGATACTAATTTTAGACCATTCTTCTTGAAGCTTCACCCATAAATCCTCCGTGTTAGTGGGATTTCTTTCCATAACTTTCACTCAAGTTTTTCCAAAGATTTTCTATTGGATTTAAGTCAGGACTTTGCGGTGGTCAATCCATAATTTCGAAATCTTGCTTGCTAAGGTAACTCATTAACACATTTGACTTGTGACATGGGGCATTATTTTGCATGAAGGTAGTCCTATCGAAACGTGAATTCTGTATGATTGGCACAACATGATCGTGAACAAGATTTTCATAGATCTGCACGTTTACACGATTTTGTAACCCGACAGGAGGCGTTGCACCTCGGCTAGAAAACATTCCAAATACCATGACGCTTCTGCCCCCAAACTTAACAGTTTTCCTTGTACGCTTTGCAGTTTATCTTTCACCAATACGTCTCTTTACATCGTTTTTTCCATCATTTCCAAATAAATTAAACGTGCTTTCATCACTGAAAAATACTTTCACCCAATTTCATATGTTCATTCTTTCACATATGAGGATGAACTCGCAAGGAAGATCACTTTCGGCGAGACACATGTAATTATCGGGAAAACGTTCTTATGTCAACAGAACTACAGATCGATAATACCCGAATAGATTTAATTAACTATATTCATTTATTCAAAAGTGCCTTATAATAAATGTATTTTTATATATCTTTGGCTTGTTGGTTAAGATAAAAGTGTAGTATATTTTTACAGCATACAGCGATATCAGATGTGAAATTAAATACCAATAATACGGATGAGGGAGAGAGAGAAATGATATTTGGAATAAATTTGCTTATAAGTTATCTATTATATAAAACTATTTTCATTCAGTGTTACTGCACATGTGTAAAGAAGTGTCTAAATGAGAAATGATTATAATCAAGTTTTTTATATTTTATGATGCGTAAAATATCCGATTGTTATGAAACTTTAACAGTGACTAATAGTACTAACAGGAATTATTTTTACTTGTACTTTAATAAGAGCAAGTAAAAATAATCCCGAAATGTTTTTGGAGCATTTCAGAAGATGTTAGGCGATATTTCGCGTGTTAAATATCGAATATTTCGGATATCCTTTGAATATATTTATCATACATCAATAAAGCAAGATCCTGTAAATTTTAAACGGTTCTTGAGACATCTTGTACAAAAGCCTTTAATTATAAACAATTTTAGAATCCAAATCATGTCGGATTATTTTTCGCATCTCGTAAGGCAACCTCCCAACGTTTCGATCAATGTAACTGCAAACATTTTTACGTACATCTTGTTAAACTCGGATATCGAGGTTAAAAATTGTTTTTCTCAGAAAAATAATACAAAAATTGAGGGAGCGTTCAAGAAGTAATGTCTTAATGGATGATCGTGGATTATTTTGCTAATTGCATTGTTATGATAACTAAACGTAAGTACATATGACTTAACACTTTTATCTCTTTTCTGTATATACTGACAGCGTGAACTCTAATAAAGATTGTCATGTACGTGCATTACAAAAATTAACCAGCTAACATTGACCGGCGCCTGTTGAGTATCTCCAAAGCGGATGCAGTTTAGGTTATTACAGTTAGGAGATGGGTTCGTCGATTTTAGTCGGCGACAAAGATGTGTGTTATAAAACCCGCTTTAGATACCTATGTGTAGCCACCACCCCATTGTTGGCAAATTGCATTTAGAATAGTTCTGACTAAGTAAAAACATAAATTATGGAGCAAAAAGTGTAACATGTTTTAATATTACCACTCCCGTCTTTGTAGTTTTTTGTATTTTTTTATTAAAACATTGGATGCGTTACTCCTGGAATAAGATTCGTATAATTAATTATAATATAGTTAATTATGTCTTAATACGTCTACTCGGTTATGGCTAAGGAAATTAAAAATTAAAAATTCTTTCCTTGCGTGTTAAAAAAGTTTAGTTGGAAATAAGTTACATAATCCCGAAAACATGTCTGAAATAAGTTGGAGATTATATCAATCGAGATATTATAAAAGTATTCTAAACAGCGGAATAATACAAATTACTAAAAAGATGCAGACGCATAAAGTTTATTAGCGGCGCTTATCTCACATGAGCGAAGCATCCATGGAAAAAAGAAAGTCTCCAACCTAATAGGTCCCGAAATGTCAGCCAGTCTTCAGCGTCTCTCCCATCGACGGAATGTTGCATCCCTCTGTATAAAATTTTAGAAATCGGCTCAGCCGTTTTTGAGTGCATAAGGAACATAGTCACACACATTCGGAAAAGTGCTTATATATATATATATATATATATATATGCACAACATATACTGTTGGATTTTGTAAAATGATTTTCATTTTAATATTCTTGATTTAGTTTATGACATAAGTACGTTTTTTGTGCAAGACAAAAAATGTCAATTGTTAACTTTTTGGGAAAATTTACCATTTAAAATTGAATTAAAATAGTAGAAAAAGTTTTACATTATTCTGTTTTCTATATGATAAAATTCAGGGTTTTATCTTTCTGGAAAAAAAAAGTTACTCAGAAATAATGGATTTTAATAAATGTAATTTAGTTTTAAAAAACAACAACAACTTGATTTTGCGGCCATTTTTGGCGGTGCCTAGTTTATGTCTACTTCGTTAGATCTTCATGGGCAACGGTTTCTTTCAGAAAAAATAACCGACTTTATTAGCCCTTGTATCTCCTCGACGTAAATACCTCCGAGAAACCGGACAATCAGAAAAATCCACCCTTATACATTAAAGATCCCCAGATGTTAGAAAACCTTCTACTCTAATAGTTTCCTCCCCTAAACTGCTAGATTTCCGGGTTCCTGCTTCCCCGAGTGAACTGACAAACAGAAGTTTAAGTGTAATGTAAACAGACATCTTGCTGCGAAACTTCATACCTAGTATTCCTGGTAATCTCCAAAAATACCGTTAGGGCTTACAACATGGACGCCAGAAGAGTCACGTGATCCGGTTGATCCAAAACATGAATCGCCGTATTACGAAACCGGAAAACGCAAATTTAAAGCAAACTTTGACAAACAAGCATAATAATTAAGTACAAAAACAGTTTTTCAATATCATAATAATAAATAATTTATTTAGAACGGTCATTTAATTTTTTTGTTGAGAAACAATCACAGTTTGTTTTTTGTTTTTAAATGTTTACAAAATGTCTACGAACGTGCGTAGACATTTTGTAAACATTGTTTTTAAAAAATAAAAAATAATACTTCTATTATGTTTTAAACGACTGTAATAGTTTATTTTGGAAGTATATTTCATAAAGAAAATTGACAACCCACTTTAAAAACAGAAATTACGAGTTTTATATATTTTATTCGCAGTTTTTTGTTGGGGGGTGTCAAAAATTCCGCCTAAAATTCTGATACACCTAGTCGACCACTTGTTTGTTCTGAATAAAATACTTTTTATAAACACTGTTTTAACTAAAAACAACCTAAGATTGTTTCTCAAAGTTTGCCTATTTTTATAACATTATATCAACAAAAAATTAAATACAAACAAATTGTGATTGTTTGTCAAAGTTTGCCTTCAAGGCTGCGTTTTCCATTTGCACGATTCATGTTTTGGATCAACCGGATCACGTGACTCTTCTGGCGGCCATGTTGTAAGCCCTAACGGTATTTTTGGAGATTACCGTATTCCTACACGCATATCCTAAATAGTAGCCTCTACATCGAAGTAGCACAGTGCCTTGTCTGGTGCGAAAATGCAATTAAAAATAGTTACACACTGTGGATGTTGATGTTGTATTAGTTTGTGTATTGTAGCGTGTTATACTACGTTGCCCTGTGTTAAAGATCGTTCAGATGAAAGTGAATTTCTTTAACTTGTAATTTAAAATTCGGAAGTGTGCTATAACGTCTCACGGCGGCTAACATCATTTGTTGTACGAAAGAAGTATAGACAATTCGGCTAATACATACAATCCGAAGACATTTATTTGAGGTTGCAAGCACGCCGACGATCAGGTAATAGCGAGTTTGCTTAAAAATGTTAAATCCGTGTCGAAGACATCGAAAGAAATCGGTAAGAAAGTTTTTATAGTCCACAGTTGATTTGCAAAATAATGTCGACATGCTTAGAATACACTGTTGCCTTACCGATGCAGTCAACTCCTGGACTCAAAGCATGGTACGCCCGCTTACTTCTATTGCAGGTACGTTATTTTACTTTTTCCATCACTCACTTATCAGTGACGCCATTTTGAAAATTAACATTAATATATTCTTACAATTGGCATCTTTCAAAATCAATATTTATACTTTCATTTTCGTGTCAACCTTGATATTATTAAAACAGTGACGATTGTATTTTAAACATTACATCCCGATCTAAATCTCGTTAACTTATAATGTTTATTTAATATATTGCTTTAAAGATACTTACGTGATGATCTAGTAACGCGAAGACCAGTTTTAATATATGAAATGCCATTTCTTATAGAGTCGCGCTTAATTTAAACAAAAATTGAAAAAAAGCCCCCCAGAAAAGTCCTCTTCTTACGCAGAAGAGTACAACTAATATATCTTAATCCTATATCATCCTATTCGGAGCGTAAGAGATGTAGTCAACTTCACAGAGTCCATTCACATTTACGACGCCGCTAAAATCTTGAAGATATTGACGAATCACATTTACGATTTCGTGAAAAGTCTCCAAATATTGACGAGACACATTTACGACATCGCTAAATGTTTAAAAATATTTACGCGTCCCATTTACGATTTCATTAAAAGTTTCCAGATGCTAAGGAGTCACATTAACGATGTAGCTAGTTTCACGGTACGTCGCAAAATTCTTCCAGATATTAACGCATCACATTTACGACGTCGCTTAAAATTTGAGAATATTGACGAATGATATTTGTGACGACGCTAAATATATCTAGATATTGATGAGTAACATTTACGACGTCGCTAAAAGTTTCTAGGTATTGAAGACTTGCACTAAAATTTTGCAAATTCTGACCTGCCTCTTTCTTCAAAATTCTGTTCATTTTTTTTATATGATGTCGACATAAATGCACTACTAAATTTCGAAACGCAGTATACGTGTTTTAACATCTATCCCCTATATTCCGCGACAGCATGGAGGTTTCATAAAACACCTTATCCGCATAATTAAAGCGAATATCTTAGTTGTTTTATTAAGTCAATTTTTCTACTCCTTCGTTTTACTGTTTTTTTTTGTTGGTCTTAAATGTAATTAAAGAACGCAAATATCAAGCCTTTTAAATTCAACTTGCGTTAGTTTTCTCAGCTACTTTGAACGACATATTATTATTCCGCAGTCTTTCGCTTGCGTTTCAGAAAAAAATAACCGACTTTATTAGCCCTTAAGAAAATTAATTTGCAGGCTAATAACTTTATAGTTGAAGCCCAAAAGAAATTAGGATATTGCTATTTCTACTACCACGCTTTAAACGAAAACAAGGCGACACAGCTTTTTACATGATCAACTTGTTCCTATTTGCTCGTCTTCTTCGATTGTATATCAGACGTGTTTGTGTAATTATTGTGCATCGGTAAGTGTCCGAAAGAAGACATAACTCGGTATTTAAAGTAAGCAAAATATATAAAAATAAAGACAAAAATAGCATAATAAAGAGTGATTGCACATCAGTCAGATTGTCACGTGTGCATAATGCCAAGCTCATATTCACCCGGTTTTCATAGTAAGAGAAAGAGTTTATTGTTACCCATAAGGCGGTCACTGCAACTCTCTTTTCATATCGAAACCATTTTTACTGTTGAAATATTTTTATTCGGATAACAAAAAACACGTTTTAAAGTATTCTTCAGTTTTAGATTGATTTTCAAGCCTTTTTTATTTCTGTTTTTCTACTTAACTGCAAATGTGCAATTAATTCACCAAATAACCCATTTTTTAAAGAAATATTTTCTTTTCCTCATCTATATGATTGTAATTTTCTACCCACGACCCTATTCTGCGCGTCTTTTTGCATACGATAATAAAACTATATTCGCCTGAGAACAGGTAAAATTAATTCCAAGAAAAGACTAGCACTAATGTATGCCTTCTTGCGAGTTTAAAATCCAACTATAACAATATTAAATATTCCAAAAAAATATATTTCATAATTTTACTAAATTGATATTGCATTAACAAACACCTGATCGTATAAAATAAGAGCGTTTGCTCTACTTTAATAAAATACCAACAACCAAGTTTACTCTTTGGTTTCCCATCAGTTCTTGCATTAAACTTGCTATTTGTTGTAAGTTCATTTTATGAGGTTAGAAGAATATTATAGGAAGTATTTTCTATAGTTTGAGAGATTTAACCTTTGTCTAAAATTAAATTATGTTCTTTTAATAGAAGTTTACCTATTTCTGGCAATACATTGTAGAATCATCCACGTTGCTTGGTATAAACGCTGATTCAAGAAGTCTCCGTCGCGGTTGTGTTGAAATAAATTTAACTATCGTATGTACGTTGGTGAAACTTAACACAGATAAGAGACAAGGCTCAATGAACATAACATAGATATGGGAAATAGCAATTCTCTGAATGCATTATTTTCTTATTTATTACAGCATATGCATACTTTCGACTTCAAACAAGCAAAACTACTTAAATTTATTTTAAATAAACCACGAATCTTATCGCAAATTAAAGCACAATTAAACAAAGTGGAGGTTTCTATAATGCGTCGCCTTTTATAAGTAAACTTCTATTAAAGGAATATAATTCAATTCTAGACACAGGTTTACTCTATCACACTATAGAAAATATTTCCTATCAATACTCATAATGAGCCAACAAATTACATAACAAAATACACTCATTTCCGTCTAGTAACACATATATATTTGAATTATAACGTTTTTTTTTTCAAAAAAAGAATATGATTTGCATCATATCTTTTGAAATAAATAAACAGCTATATGACATTATTAAAAATCTTACTCTCTTTCACAACGCTACCCCCCTTTTTGAATCGATCATGCATTTTATTACATCAAAAATAGATTTTCAAATATCTGTACTACTGTTTCGTTTTCGGAAGTTCATTGATCCAGAGGAAGTCTCAAAATAAAGACAAAACGCTGATGAAGACATAACTTGCTTTTTTCTGTTTCTTTCTCTATTCGACGGAATACTATTTCCATTATTCTCCTTATATATATATATATATATATATATATACTAGAATTACAGCCCGGCGTTGCCTGGGTGTTTGGATGTGTATGTTGAGCAAAAAAAAAAAGTGGAAGTAGGAAGGCAGGCTCGAACGCGTACTGCAAATGGAGGAAAAGAACGGGGTAAAACCTAACGTTTATGCTGTTACAACCACCGCAAAACTGGAAGCGACATTTTTTAAAATTAAGGCTAGACAATCTAAAGAAGAGAATAACTTTTTAAAATATCGGTGGAAAAAGTGACCCCCCCTGTAAAAAAGTGCCTAGTTGAAGGGGAAGATGTTAATGTTTTTAGCCAATTTTTCGATATTTGTCGTATAAAAGATCGAACTTTAAAACGATACTGATCTTGGTAAAATCCGTCGCATCTATTGAAAGTTTAAGGCAGACATGCAAACATACATACATACATACATTTATATATTGGTAACTAAAGTTTTTGGACCCAAACTGATGAAAAAGCTTGCCCTATCTCTGAATAGCCTTTATGTAAAATTTAAAATATTTAGACCAGAAATTGTCTGAGTAATTTGGAAGAGACCGCAAAGGTCAATTTTTTAAAACTTTGACCCCTATTATGACCCCTTAAAATTTATAGTTTTGGATACAAATCAAGTTATTAAGTTAGCTCCATGTCCAAGGAACCTATATCTAAAATTTCAAGTGCATAGCCCCAAAATTATCTGAGGAGGTTGGTAGAGTTCTCAAAGGTCAAATCGTTGAACTTTGACGCCTTAATCGACAAATTTCTGACCCAAAACCGAACACGTCGATTTTTCCAAATCTCAGTTCCCTGTATATCAAATTTCGAGTCTGTAGACTAAAAATTGACAGAGTTATTGCGTAGGGAAATGTACACTGACACACAGCCACACATAGACACGTTCATTATATATACAAGAATAAAAAAGCATTGGAAATGCAAAAGGATATAGGGATGGTATGCCAAAAAGTATACAAACAAGATAGCTATGAATGGCTAGGCACATGGAAATAGAATTGCATCCAAAGTATAGCCCTATAGCTTTTCTCCAATCTTCATTCCGTGCCATCATTACAGTTGTAAAAAGCTATAGGGCTATACTTTGGATGCAATTCTATTTCCATGTGCCTAGCCATTCATAGCTATCTTGTTTGTATACTTTTTGGCATACCATCCCTATATCCTTTTGCATTTCCAATGCTTTTTTATTCTTGTTAATTAGTATTTTTACTTACAGTCTTATTTTTAAACTTACATTGCCGCCTCCATTAGTAGCAGGTCGCTTCCTGCTGGGTTCTAGGTCTTTGGGTTTTGGGCCTTAGGAGTTGCCTCTTGGTCCTCCATCGGTTCTATATTACATAGAGAGTGCTACCGCCTCTCTGATAAAACAGTTAGAGTATTATAAAGTTCTAAAATGTTCATACCTTCACTATTAAATTTTTCTTGACTTTCTTGCAGTTTCTTTTGCGGTTAATTTAACTTATTTCCTTTGGCGTTTGGTGAGTTCTTAGAAGAACTGGTCTGATCTACTTTTCTTAGCGAGCGAAGAGATTCAGCTGCATTTAACAATGGTTGCTATAGTGTATTTTTGCGCATTCATGAGAATTTCAAGTTTCCTCCTTATTTTTCAATAGTTTGACAGTAGTCATGTGTCTTTCTGCCAAGCGCGACAGACGTCAGTGTTAGCCGTGATCGTCTAGAGGTTAGGACCCCACGTTGTGGCCGTGCTAACTTAGGTTCGAATCCTGGTCACAGCATTGACATTTTGTACATATTTTACAGTCCAAAATCTTAAGAATTATTTGTTTTTATAACATTGTTTTTGACGTCGTACTTGCTGATAGGTTACTTTTATAACAATTTTGATCAACTGAGATAAAGATTTCGTGGTTTCATTAACGCTGGTGGGTTACTGTTTAAAGAAAAAACCTTAACGTTCACCTCAAATATTAAGCGTCCAAGAAATATACGCCACTGGCAAACTGGAACGTCTGTGAGCATCCGGTGTATTATTTGGAGCTGTCCCTTTTGAGAGAAGTTCCGTGTTCGAAGTGGTCTGTCTACATTGGGTATATAGTGTTTAAAACTTGTTATTACACGTAATCTTATTTAATTATGGAGTTAGCTAAAAAGCAATGGGTCACTGCACTTTTCCGTGTAAAGAGCAGTCGATTGATGCTTGAACTGTTGTCAGAGACTGTTCGTACACCGAGATACATCGTCTCAAAAGAAAGAAGAAAGAAGAAGAAAGAAGAAAGAAGAACAATTGGCCATTTTTGTACCCTTTTTTCTGCTCTCTTTTGACATTTTAACCGACGTTCTGACACTCGCTGGATTCGTAAGACACTTCTCTGTAAGAATATGTGCTTTTTGAAACTTATAAGTTGATTTTAGTTGAGATTTGGATAGTTTTGTTTTGTAGGCGTATATAGGCGTGTACGGGCCATCCCTATATAGAGAGTGCTACCGCCTCTCTGATATATATATATATATAAACTAAAATCAGCAAGGAAAAAGATTTTATCATATTTTGTATTTTTTGAATGTTACAAATAGTTTCGACATCAACTAAACAATTTTAAACTTTATATTGTTCGAAAATCTTCGAAGTTGACATCTTTTTTTTACACGGTGGTCACCACTTATCAAGGCCCGGAAGCCACTCAGGGATAAGGGTTATTGCAAGTACAGTAAGTTAGTGTGGAGATTTGATGAAGTGTTTACTTAAGGGGGCGGTTCATTAGGAATTTGTTAACGTTAGACTTGAAGACATCAAAGTTGTAGTCAGGTGGAAAGCCGGCAGACGGAACAGAGTTCAACCGGCGTGCAGTTCTAAGAAATAAGCTTTGTTCATGGAATCCACGTTTTAATTACGGCACATATAAAGAGTGGGGGAAATTTTTCACAGTGGATTCTGCTAGACGAGCGTTTTTCGTGAAAGATTGGCGAGGGGGGACCAGAGATTGGAGTTCAGACGAGCACCTGCTATGGAAATAACGATAAAAGGATACGCTCGCAACGTCTCTTCTCTGGGAGAGAGGTTGCAGGGTAGAGAAAAGGGCATCCCCCACTAAGCCACGAAGTCTATTTTGTACTCTGTCAAGGCAGGATAGGCTGTTTTTAGCAGCTCCTGCCCAGATATGGCAACGGTATTCCATCCTTGGACGTACTTGGCTTTTATATAGATAGAGAATTGCATCATTATTGAGATATCTTCTGGAGCGGTAGAAGGATCCCACCATCTTTCCAGCGACCTTGGCAATAGACTTGATGTACGTGTTCCATTTCAGATCAGGAGTAAAGGACAAACCCAGAACCTTATCAAAACACGGAGCTTCTCCCAGACGAGAGCCGTCCATTTCAATTGATGCCAGATGGGGATCAGAGCGTTGATGATGTAAGGATAGGAGTTTGGTTTTAGATGCATTAAAGGTAACCAGCCACGACTTCCTCCACTGAACCACGCGCTCGAGATCAGAGGGGAACTTTGTCATTTACAGCCTTTGATGTGTTGCCGTAGATGGTCGTGTCATCAGCATAGATGTCAACGAATGATTTTAAGTATGTGTTTAGGGAGGTCATTGATGTAGATCAGGAAGAGAGTTGGGCCCAGGATTGACCCTTGACAGACTCCAGCATTAATACTGCAGGCCTCTGATTTTTGTCCATCGACCACATCTCATAAGTCGTTCTCTTGTATATGTAGATTACTGTTTTAAAAATAATAAATAAATAAAAATGTTATATACGTCCAAATTAAAAAGGGCGACTTTCTAAGTAAATAAAAAATGAGCTCCGAGGCGGCGCCAATATTAACCGTATGTATCACTTGAAAAAACAACAATAACAAAATCTAAATTTATAAGCGATAAAAATAAACAGTATAATTAATCTAGGGATTATGGCCTAACGGTTAAGGCACCGGACTGTGGTAAACATGATCTGAGGTTCGATCCCTAGAAACAGTTAAACTACGCTGATGAGAGGTAAACACCTTGAAACACGCGTGTACGTAGATTACTGTTTTAAAAATAATAAATAAATAAAAATGTTATATACGTCCAAATTAAAAAGGGCGACTTTCTAAGTAAATAAAAAAATGAGCTCCGAGGCGGCGCCAATATTAACCGTATGTATCGCTTGAAAAAACAACAATAACAGTATATATATATATATATATATATATATATATATATATATATATATATATATATAAACACGGAACAGGGCTACTTTGATGTAATGGGCTTCTATCTGGGACATAATTTGTAGGGCTACTATAAAGAGAGTTTAGCAACAAGACAACATTACACCTGCACTTCTGCATGTCGGTACAGGGAATCTGTAATCCGAAAGGGAATTCCAAAGTTTAGCAGTCCCACGGAAGAAAATATAAGAGTAGAAGGCTTTCTTACATCTAGAGATTTTTCCGATGTAGGGGTGGGATTTTGCTGCTTGTCGGGTTTCTCGGTAGTATTTACGTCGAGGGGAGATAAGGGCTTGTAATTCGTCGGAGCATTTACCATTCAGGTGCAAAATACGTGTAAAACAGGCAGAGGGATGCAACATTCTGTACATGGACAGTTGAAGCCTAGCTGATAATGCGGGACCTATTAGGTTGGCTAGTCTATTTTACACGGTGTCTAGTAGCAAATAGACTAACACAAATGTGGCAACAATACTCCACACATGGGCGAATGGCGGTCTTATAGAGGTACAGGATACTCTCAGACGTAAGTAATTCCTAGCACGGTAGAAAGAGCCCATCTTCTTTGGAGTAGACTTAGCAATGCTCTCAATGTATTTTTTCCAACATACTTCCCCCCCCATTCACGTAAATCTGAGGAGTTTGAATGAAGTATTTAATTACACTTTAATGGTTATCAGCATTGTCTAAATGATAATGATAATCAATTTTAATATTTGCGAACAGATTTCTTGGATTAAATCTGTATTATGTATTCGAAAACATTCCCTTTCACTCTGAGTTCATAAATAAATTGTTTATCATCATTACATATGTGAGTACATTTTCGAGATACTCGATATATATGCATATATTTCTTTTTATATATTCGAGGGAAATATGACGCAAATTCAGAATAGCCACGATGATTCTCCTCCGAAATCTTGAATGCACGTTACGTAAATATGGATAAACAGACAACAAAAAATAAACATAGAACACATATCAATTGCAGCGTTTTCTAGTAGGAGCCTTTCTCGGCGCAAGAAAATTGCGAGCACCGTGATCAGTAGCTAAATTTAAAGCATCTTGCCTATTACTATCTTTTTTTGCAGTGAAAGCTAGCAGAATTATCTTGCTATCATTGTTGGTGTTGGTTGTTTCTGGCGATCAGTGTTGTTTTACGGTTTATAGCGGATAGCATCGATCACTGTAATTCAGTGGCGGGCGCTGTCATACAGTGGCGATTAGGATTGTGATCTGCGGTAATTGGAATAGAATGATCTTTTTATGTGCTACTGTGAGGTTATGGCACTGTCACGCACTGTCAGCTATTGCTGTATCAAGGCGGTTACTTGTGGCTGCTTTAACAACTATTTGTGAGTTGTGAAGTGTTGGTGAATGGCGGCTATAATCGAGGTAGTGTTTGCTGCATGGATTTAGATGTTAGAGGGCAATATGTTTTGTAACGGATTGTGACACATTTTACATTTTATGTCTAAATAAAATTATAGTGTATACAGTAGGTATTGTTTTAATATTTTTTATGTGCATCCTTTGTTAATACAAGGTAACAAAAATAATGTTCGTATTTCAGCACTGTCCGTAATCTGCGTAAGTACCCATGTGTAAAATGGTAAGTACCTGAAGGCGTTTCGGAATGTTTATTTATAATTGTAAATCATTGTAATGAAGCAGTGCGCTCTACTAGTAACATAGCGCGTATGGACGCGTGTAAGAAAATCCGCAGCAGCTGTAGGATAGTTGACTAACGAAAATATTAGCAGCATTATTAGCAGTCGTAAAAGTATTTATGCAGAATGCCAAATGTGCTCGCGCTGACATCACAGGAAGAAGGAGAGAGAATAGAAAAAATGAGTACAAGAAAAAAGGACAGAACGTGGTCGAGTAAAGGAAGCAATCGGACACATTATGACTCCTGGGCGGCGACAGAGAAAATAGGATGTCGGAAAATGCGGAAAGGCAAGCGTCAACAGAAAGACGTGCGAGGAAAAGCGTCTTCACAGGCATGTTCGACGAGTAAGTGATATTTTGCAACACAGTAAAGTGCGTTTTCGGAGATTACTGGAATAAATGCTTTTTGTATTCAGCTAAAAAATGCTGAGTCGTATTTTCTATGTCTTTCCTTATTTGTTTATATCTGCGACGGTACCAGACAACATGTCCTTCGATCATTGTTTACGTACCATCGGCAGAGAATGACCAAATTTTGGTAACTAAATATTATAACGTCAAAGACCGAAAAAGAAATAACTTTTGAACATCCAAATACTTGAATCGAAATTTTTTACTTGAAAAATAAACTGCTTTAATCACTCAATAACGTGTTCCTTTAACATTTCCTAAGTAATTGTTTATGAGTTTAACACAAAAAAGGAGAAGAAACAGAGAGAAAGAAATTACAGAGCAAAAAATGAAAGGAAGGCAACAAGTCTGTCGTTCATTACAAATATCTTACGTACGAGTGGCGAAGAATGACGGAAGACTATGCCGTTGAAGACGGAAAAAGCAAAATGAACTTTAAAAGCATTTAAACTGTGGAATCGAAACGTACTGGTGTTGAAGAACAACTGAATCTGGTAGTTTAAGAATATAACGACGAAGAACACAATGATTAAGAAAGAGAACGAAAGAAGAATATTCTGATAATCGGTGTATTGCTGTGTAATCTGTGCAATACTGGTTAATATTTAACCGTTCGAAAAGTACCGTAAATAAATATTCGTTTATTTTAAGAAACTTGCAGGCAGCCAATAGAAATGTCCGGACTGTGACAAGGGAACGTTTATTATTTTATGAAATAAATACGAAAACTGCTAATGTAAAATATATATATTTAAAAAGAAAATACAGGTGGCGATGGAGTAAAACTTGTAACTAATCGAGAGAATTTATCGGGTAAGATTGAGAGAGTAGGACGAGAGAAAATAGGGAGAAAACTGTTTTTTTTCGGTACTAAAACGTTATTTGGATTGGGATGCTCTTAAGAATTAATATAACATGTTATTATATCGAATGGATGCGTCTTAAAATATGCACAAAACCTACATAA
The DNA here is from genome assembly GCF_053919585.1 of Euprymna scolopes. Classification (NCBI taxonomy): domain Eukaryota; kingdom Metazoa; phylum Mollusca; class Cephalopoda; order Sepiida; family Sepiolidae; genus Euprymna; species Euprymna scolopes. The sequence continues at coordinate 102,924,764 of NC_136485.1, forward strand.
AATAGAGGCTAGTAATCTGATTCTAATGATTTTTTGTGTGCGTCTGCGTTTGCCAAGCAATAATGTTTTTCTATAAGACAATAATTCTTCCTATTTTATTATATGTAGAGAAGGGAAACTGCACACACATCGCCCACGCGCGCGCACAAACACACACACACACCCACATATATATATATATATATATATATATATATATATATGAGGGAGGGATGCGAAGAAACAGATTAATATGTAAATAAGGATACAAATTAAGAGTAGTGAGAGAGATGGAGAGAGGTGGATAAAATAACGGAGAAAAAAGAGTGAAAAAAAGACTCGTCGATCAAACCATATTGACGATAAGCTAATATTAGTTTTACTTCCAACATTTTGCAAGAAACTGATTCAATGCAGGGTATTCGAATTTCAGTATTCATCGTTGCAATCCCATGCCATTTCTTTATGATGAGTTCGTTATCATTTCAGCGATTAATATCACCATCAAACAAAGTGATATCGACAGAATGTCGTTATGACTAAAGTATTAACAACAACTGACTTGGCTTAGCCATAAATTGTTGATAAAACTCGATATATATATTAGGATGCAATTATCAATAATAATTAACGAAAAACAAAAATGTATGGAATAAGAGAATGATAAATGCGGAAAATGTTTGCTCTAGGGGATATAAGGCAGATTCGAAGGACTTTAAATAAAGAAAAACGTTTGTAAAATAGAAACAGCTGTTCATTAGATACGTCCATTCTATCTTCACAATTAGTGATGAAATACTACTTCAAAGTAAAACGTAATAAACAAAGAAACATATTGATTGAAAGATATTCTTATAGTGATATCTAGACGCATCTTAAACGAAACATTAAAAGCGTGACAGACCAGTTGAAAAAAACTATTTGCGTAACTATTAATAGACAGCGGCTACATTTATCCTTACAAGACGCATGTGTAAAACCTATTTCAACATGAAACTGGTAGACATTGAAGTTTTTTTTTTATAATACGTTCGCGCAGCTTAAAGTGTAACGTAACAAAAAGAAAGAAAGAAATATAAATTCGAATCGACGTTTTTTTTTTAAGTGCAAATGAATGCATTCATTCGTGGTTCTTTCCTAAACAGCGTATTTCGTTATCTTGCAAAGTCTTTTTTGCACACACACGAGCGCGCGCGGCCACGTTCCTCATCACGAAACCTACTTGTCTCCTTCGATCACATGGAATTTTCTTTCCTTTTTTATGACGCAAGCTCGCGCACACTTGCTAATTTTCATACGTTCTTTAACGATTGCTACTACTAATAATTTTGTCAGCCAAACATCCCTCATCTGATGCCGATTCTCTCACACGCACCCATACGCGTTCTGATACAGAAGAACGTGAGAAAGTCGTGATTTCAAACTTCAGTATTACGAACGTAAACGTATATTTTTGAAATGGAAGCATAAGAACCAACATAATATATTTTATATTAAAACATTACGGGTAAAAAAGAAGAGTACATTTCTAATTAAGCGTTTCGGACAAAAAACAATATATTTTAAACTTAACAGGTAATCCAAAATGACTACCCGTTTTATACGTTGCTTAATTTCTATGACCTAACAAGAATTAGTGTGTATATTCGATTGTACTGTATGTACATATGCTTGAACCTAATTTATAGTTGAAAATAAATCTTAACATAGCTATAAGAATATAAAAGACAAACAACTATGCCATATCTAAATTAAACATTTTGGAATACCGACCGTGCTATTTTTAGATAAGGTTTTTAAGGTAAATTTTATTTTCAGGATACCTTTTGACTATTAAATTGTTAAATGATGCTACACAGTAGTTAAAACTGATTCCCTTACTCGTATTAATAATGAGTGTTTAATAATAAGTAACCATTTCATTACGGTCCATATTCTGCAAGAGTACAAACCTTCAAAACAAAAAGATGGATATAGACTATGCTAAAGATTTTAACTTTTTTTCTTAATACGACACATCCGTTTTCTGTGATAGTTTTGAAACAAAAGTTCCATTTAAGGACTAAGCTTAAGAGATCAAGTGAAACGATGTCTGGAAGGCGTAACATGTAGAGTAAATGCGTGATCGACAGTACCACAAATAACGCCTTTTACAATGTTCCTTAAAGGCATATACTAATTCAAACTTAAATTCGATGTATAGAACGCAAAAAAGAGCTCCCAGGATTGAACGCAGTTTAAATAAGATGCTTCCATCAAATTTGTGCGCATTAAAATAACATAAACATCGCTTTGCGCGAAACGTTTGTTTAAACGTGGGAGATCAAGCAAGTGATTAATAATGTAATTTATACAGACACAAGGGGGGAAATATAGAAAAGGTGTAGAAATACATAAACAAATAACTCTAAATAAGAAAGAGAATAAAAGAGGAAATAAGAGAGAAAGCGAGAGGGAGGGAGAAATGCAGAAAATGAGGGACATAGGAGCTGTCAGTGATTTGTAAATTTAAATTTTAAAGCGTTCCTTGTTCGCACCAGGAAGGTTGGTCAGAAATGGCAGGCAACCGAGCGGATGTTCTTCTGAACTCGGAAACTGGTCAACAATTCCGGTGTTTAAGTTCCGCTAACAAACCGTGGCGAGAATCTCGAATGCGTATTTTCAAACATTACTTATTAACGAATGACCAAAAATCCTTGGTTTTAGTTACGAAACTTTTTCACCATTAAAACTACATCTGTGCACATAACCAAGGCTACAGAGAGAGTAGGCCAGTGAACATGACAGCGGGACGTCATTTCCTGATCAACTTTTAGATATTGAAAGTTTTCGGTGTTCAAACACATGGTCACGCTAACAGGCATAAAAAATATGCCTGCGTTATCAAACATCCATGTGTGTTCTTCTAAAGAGAAAAAACATCTCCATTTGGATAATTATTATAATTGAACATTGGGATGATTTTAATCTAATAAAATATAGTAAGTGAACTCGTTTTTGAATTTTTTCTATCGGAGAAAGTCGAATATTTCATTTCATTTATTTTTTTACAACGAAAGAAACAATTTTTATGTATTTTTCAGTCCGTTCTTTTAATTAAAAAAAATCAACTTTTCACTGAGTATTTCCAAATATTTTTTTTTCACGACAGTTTTTTGTTTTTTACGATTGATGAATTTTCATTTTTAGCACCGGGCGTAATTTATTTCTGTGAAACATATTTAAAACCTCAAGATTTTTTTATAGCATTTTAATTGTAAATATGACTGAAACGAGAAACGAAATAGGATTTTTAAAATTCTTTCCCGAGATATACAAACAACACAAATTAAAAATTCATTAACCAATCAGTTTTAATTAGTTTTGATATGATATGAATAAAGAGTACATTAAATAAAATAAGTATTTGTGTTAATGCACTTACTGATCCGCGCTATTTTTTAAATCGTATTTCCAAGTTTGATTAAAGTTTTATGATATGTTCTTTTATTCAATTGTAAGGTTAAAGTACAGAATAGGTACAAAACTCTCCCCCGATGTTAAGAATGTTTTTTTAAAAACAATAACGTTATTATTTTAGCACGGATCAGTAAGTGAAGAAACACCTAAATATTTTCACCGTGTTTGCACCGTGCTGAAATATTATTTAGAAAGCTATTCTAACTATTCTGCACTTTCACCTAAAAGTTTAATGAAAACGGTTATTATACAGATTCGAAAAAAGCTATCAAGCAAATATATAACACATGTTATCAAAGGCAAGATAACTTACTTTTCTATCTAACTCGATAAGTTTTTAGTGTCTTTATTAAATGTAAAATGTTTATTTGTTTCGAAAATCATAGTATTTATCAATATATTTGAAAAAGGCAAAAGACGGCCAGCTCGCTGTTAAATACGTTAGGTTTGGGAAAATAAGTTCAAACTAAAAAACTATACAAAATACTGTTAGAAACTCAATATATGTTACCGTGACATAGGGTGACATATATTGAGCGTGTTTCTGATATTTTGTAATACAACATCGTAGATGTTTACTATATTTCTTAGATTTAACCAATGTTCACATTATGGTATGATTGTCTTTTAGTAGTTATATGAACGTCATTTCCGTATTCATATATTCTGCACTGATATAAAAATGAAGACTATGGCGGAGTATAGGATTCCTAAACATGTAACTGATGAAAATACACTACACATTCTGATGAAAAACAAGGGGAAAATGAACATAGAAGAACAGAAAACCAAAACGTTCAATATAATTTCTGTATTTAAAGTAATAGTTATTTAAATATTTCAACATATAATTATGTGGGGAAAATCCAGCTTCCCAATAAGGGGAACTCTGGATAGGAATAAAAATAATCCCAGTCATAAAAGATTTCTCCTCCACCGACGTAGACAGAAAAGGTGAAGTGTAGCATCAAAACAGATACTACACTGTGATATTTTTCCGAAGGCCAAGAAATGTTTGTGTTTAGTGTCTTTTAATTGTTTGTTCCCTAAATTCATGATTCAATTTTATCATTATTAGATTGTCTATTGCTTTAAAATTACGTAATTTTACATAGATAATATTTGCATTTTGTATTGAATAAAGTTCAGTTTCATTATTAATCGAATTGGGTTCCTTTTATTATTTTTAACATGTTTTAAATCTTTTAAAAATGCCCTCATATAGTATCCGGCAGTGATAGTTTTCCAAATCTTATCTAAATTGCCAGTAGGTATTTTCAGTTAAGCCTTCTATATCTCGGTGGTCGTGACATAACTGTATCATTCACAGCATAAGTAAACCTCTGTGACGTAACTATTCATTAATCATTTCGTATGGAACAGATGACTCGCTTATTGATCTTTGTTTTAAATTACTCATTTCTAGAAATGTATGAGTTATGTACAAGGTTGTACGTCAGGGATGCCAATATACAATAGAAAATGTATTTCTATAGAACGAACTAAATTCGAACTTGCCACACCAAATCTGTCGGCCCAGGTCGTTAATCAATTATCCACTGAAATCCCGCACTGGTTCAATTTCAGTGGAGGAATAAAAATAATTCCTAAAAGCAGAATTTATTACATAAAGAATTTTATAACGATTATTTGTACTACGAAAATAAAGCATTAAATAAAAAATTAAAACAGACGAATATTAGTTTGTCCGTTATTTACTAGACACTCCGAGTGAGTATTTGTTGAATATTTGTAACCTGAATTCAGTCTGACGAAATAAGTTGATGCGACTTTACAGTCCTTATTTTTTACGTCCAATGAGAACAACCTTAGGTATATTTAGATTAGGACGCAAACATAATTTGCACTAATTTAAAACACTCTGTCGTCAAGTGGTATGCAATGAATGCAGTTTATATTTATGTGTTTACCGAAAAGGCAAAATGTGGTACAAGATTAAAATAGAGAAATAGACAGTCGATAGAACATTACGGTTAGGTACTAAAATAATTATAACGGATCTGTCATCTTCCTAGTAAGCGTGACCCAGGCGATCGTGAATAACCAACCACTGTCGAAATAGTGAAGTTACTACCTAGTAGGATCCTACTCATAAAAGCAAACATTACCATATCTGACACAGAAAGATGAAGATCTGGTACTGCAATCATTATCCGACACTATCGAATTGTGTGCGGAAAAATAGCCTCGACTATGATTAATAAACGCTCACGTTGTTGGGTTTAAGTCTTGTTATCTAGTTTTGGTTAAAGAATAACGAAATATATTCAAATTTTATAATGTATAAATTTATAAAATGAACTTTGTCTGTTTGTGTATGCACACGTTTTTGTGTGCATGTGTTCGTTTCCTATAGAATCGGAAACCGCTCGGGCGACTTTTTAAATTTCACACGAAGGTATTTTATGTGTATGGATGTGTTTTACGTAAGTTTTGTATCGGAATTCGTCTGATAACAATTGAAAATCGATAATCGAAATAATCCGATTAAAGTAGGAATCTGATTTTTACCAAAAGTGCCATATTTATACAACCTAACATGACAAGTACATTTGAGAATTTTACCATCGTACAAGTAGAAAGGCCCATCCTTTAAAATCAACTCCAGATTCTTTTAGAAACAGTTTCGCACTCGAATAACATGTTTCTTTTTTTAGAAAAACTGCACCAAGTTACATGACTTTTGTTCTTTTAATTTTCATTCATTTAAATATATGAAAATAATTTAATAAAGCCAACAGTTATTTCTTTGAGAAGGCCTGTCACGTTCGAAATATTTCAGTTTAGAGCACAATTGAACCATGACGCTTGACTTTTGCACTTTAGCCTTTAAGTGAAGCCATTATTTACAGATAATGTTACAAAATCAACAATACATTCTCTAAAGTACAATGTGCAGTAGAATGTATTGTAGATTACGTAACTGCAGGAGGGCATGTCAAGCTAGCTCCGGGTACACTGCAGGTGGGATGTGTGGGTCCCTAACTAAAGCAGGTATTCAATTGATTTGATTTTAAAAAAATTGGCAATTTCATTGATCTCGATGCCAATAAAAGTATAGGATTTTGGAACATTTGTTGATCCTCATTCAATCTCGGAGAACGTCAGGATCTCTGCTAACGGATTCCTCTCCTTTCCCAGACTTTGCTCCTGAGTCTCCCGAATCCGCTGCTTGCCTTGGCGGTTCTGTTGTTGATTTCGAGATTGATTGTAGCTGTCCGAGATAGTGCTGCCCAGATAGATGAAGGTCTCCACCGCTTGAAGGTTCTGTCCCTTGACTGAGATACTTGTCTCATGATACAGATTTCTGGGAGCTGGTTGGAACATAACTTCGGTCTTCTTGGTGCTAATTGTGAGGCCGAAGTTGTCACAGGTTGTGGAGAATTTGTTCATCTGGTATTGCATTTCTCGCTCGTTGCTGGCATTGAGGGCGCAGTCATCAGCAAAACGAAAGTCACTCAGCACTGTTTCCTTCACCTTTGTCACAGCCTGCAGTCTCCTTGGGTTAAACAGCTTTCAATCTGTTCTGAATTTAATGTTGATGCCTGATGACTGGTCGCTGAAAGCGTCAAATAGTATTTCAGAAAACATCAAGCTGAACAGTTTAGGGGCAAGGGCACATCCCTGTTTAACTCCATTTGTTACCGGAAAAGCTTCCGAGGGTTCACCTTCGTCAAGGACGCGCCCCATCATGCCTTCATAAAATTGACGAACTACTGTAATGAAAGTACTTGGGCAATCGAATTTCTTCATTATTTTCCACAGATCATCCCGACTGACTGTGTCAAATGACTTGCTCAAGTCGATAAAGGTTGTGTAAAGGTCTCGGTGCTGTTCGATGCATTTCTCTTGAAGCTAACGGGCGGCAAAGATCATATCAGTGGTCCCCCGACCGGCGCGGAAACCACATTAACTCTCCGGCAGGAGTCCTTGTTCCAGGTGACCAAGTAAGTGATTGAGGAGGATGAGAGCCAATATCTTTCCTGCTATGGACAGGAGAGAGATACCTCGGTGGTTATCGCAGGATTGGCGATTTTCTTTTCGCTTATAAATGTGAACGATTGTGGCGTCTTTAAATTCTTGTGGTAGTTGTCCAGTCCTCCAAATGATCTGATACAAGCATGTCAGCTGCTCCCGCAAGGCTAAACAGGACTTGTAAACCTCAGCTGAGATGACATCTTGACCTGCATCTTTTCCACTGGTTGACTACTGAATGGCTTTGCTGACTTCTTCGATTGATGGGGGGGTCGAGCTGTTGATTGATAGAGACTTGAGGGAGACGTTCAATTGCTATATTATTGATGGCTCCATGGCGATTGAGCACTTTGTTGAAATGGTCAGCCCATCCTTGTTTCCTGTGAGTAAAGTTGAGCCGTCGGCACTGAGCAGAGGAGAGAATCCCGAAGACTGTGGTCCGTAAACTGCCCTTAGTGCATCGTAAAAATTCTTTGTATCGTGTTTGTCTGCGTAGGCTTGGATTTCGTCTGCCTTGACACTGAGCCAGGAATCATGCATTGAACGCAGTTTGGATTGGACTTTGTTGCGCATGTTAGAGAAGGCAGTTTTCTTCGCCACACAAGTTGGGTCATTTTGATACGCTCTTAGCAGGCAGTGTTTTTCCTGCAACAAGTTATGGATCTCAGGAGCATTCTCGTCAACTCAGTCCTGGTGGTGTTTGGTCGCAAGACCTAGAACGTCAAGAGCAGCAGAGTGAACAATATATCTGAAGGATGTCCAGCTCTCTTCAACGCTGTTGTTATTGAGGTTGAAGTTAGCAAGTTTACTATGTATGCTGCTCTGGAATTCCTCTGCTGTTTTAGGACATTTTAATTTGGCTTATTGAGCCGCTTGGCTGTTTTTTTTTACCCTGAGGCCTTCTCTTGTGTTGGATGAAGAAGTTGAATTTGGAGATGATGAGGCGGTCGTCAGTCCAACAATAAGCCCGCACATAGCTTTGGTCAGTTTTACGTCCTGGCTGTCCTTGACTGTTAATGATACAGTCGATTTGATGCCAGTGCAGAGAGCGTGGATGCACCCATGTGGTTTTATTGCGATTTGAGAGGCGGAACATATTGGTTGTGATATTGAGATCATGTGATGTACAATTTCTAAGGAGGAGGAGGAGCGCATTGCTATTGCATTTGCCTATTCTATGCTTTTTAATGATGTTGTGCCAAGCTTGATTATCTGTACCGACACGTGCATTGAAGTCGCCAACAATTACAAGCTTTTCCGACTAATCAAGCATGAATGCTAAATATTAATCAATCCTGACAGTCTTCTGCGGGTTGAAAGTTCAATTCTCAATGCAGGCAATACTTAGAATAGAATCAAGAAATACAAAATACGTATACACGATCATGACTATTAGAATGTGAGAAAGCTACCTTAATGCATTTAATACGTGTCCCATTCGAATAATCACTACAGATTAGCGATTCATTATTTAAACGATACTGAAACATATTACATATCATGGTTAGAATACTTTTCCTGGAAGAATTTTAAGCTTGAAGCAAAATATTCTTCAATAATAAGTTACACTGTTGGTAAATTTATGTTGCACTGTGTATTACTATCGTATGGAAATGCTTTAACTGGTTTAGAGATACATGTTTGTTAACAAAAATGAGAGTACAAGTATGAATGAAAAGATATGTTAATATGCTATATTAAGATGAGGAGTCGTAGTTTGTTTTTTATTTATATTATTTGGATTACTGTTCTCGTATAGGTTTTATCTTGCAAAATGTTCCAACCAATAAATCATTTAGAACTTTATAGGGAACATGGATACTATATACCAATATTTTGAATTGAACCATTTATTTTATCCGCGAGTAGATGTTCTTTTCTTCAGCCATGACGGGATACAGTGATATTTTTTTTAATGGTAATGACCTATAATAAGGATTGAATTTTCTATGCTCAAAATGAATGTACCCTTGAAGATATAATGTGGCGTAGCGGTTAAAGGCAACATTATAAATGAGAATAAAATATTTTCTAAAGTAAACCCACTTAAGCTACAGATAGTTCTGCTGTCTTGTACAAAAATTAGAAAAAATATATGGAGGAAACATTGATTTCATAACTGCATCTTCTTCTAAGGTGTATATATTGTTTAAAATTGGTACACTCAAGGTATGACATATTTCTGTGAATATTCGCTTCTCTAGCGGCTTTAATAATGATATTAATCTGTTCACACCTATCTTCATATAATGAATTTCACAAGACTTTTCCCAATGCGAATATATATATATATATATATATATATATATATATATATAGATATATATATATATATAAATTAAAGTTACCACTAATAAGGGCCCGGATGTCACTCAAACATGAGTCTTAATGAGTGTACGATATTGATCTGAACAGCAGGGTAGTCATTCTTAGTTAAGGGAATTTCACAATGTGGAACCATAGATTAGAGTACAAGAAACACTTGGCAAGAAATGCTCGTAACGTTTTCTCTGTAGAAAAGCGCCTGAAGAGATAAGACCAAGTTTTAAAGCCGATTAAAAATTCTCACATAGCAATTTTACACCAAATATGTTTTATAACGAATAAAATCTGTTCGAATAATGTATAAATGATGCAGAAATCTTTTGGCAGTTGAAATGCGAAAATTTTATTGAAACTTACGGATATTTTTCTATTACTTTTGGACATGCGCAAATCCATGCATAGCTTGAATTGTTTTAATTTTAAACCTTTCTTATCTATCTGTCTCTACCTCAAATAGCAGGGAACATTCTGGAGCCCTAAATGTTTTGTTTAGATTCTAGCTGATGGCCATCGAGCAATTTTTGTAAATATTAGAAACGGTAATATATATGATGTACAATATAATATTCAATAGAGTATTACTCTTTAAATAGCGGGACCTGTGGAAATTCCACAGGGAACTGATTCATATGTAATATATTGATGTTGGCATTCTGCAGATATTCAGCGTAAATGTAGATGCTCAGATATTATTGTAGATTTTTTGTTAAACTGCAAAAGTATTTATCCAAGATAGCAGGGACGCCCGATGTAGCAAGCTCGAAAATACGCTTAAATATGATATTTTAATTCTTGCAGATTTCGTATATATTATTATAGAATTAATGTTCTATCGATTGTTATATATTATAAAATTACGATTTCAAAAATAAAAGAATACATCTATATGAATTGGGTTCATCAGCTTCAATCGAAACTGAATCCCACAGTTATGAATATATATATATATATATATATATATATATATATATATATGTATATATAAAAATAATTATGTCATCCCTTTAAGAAACTCGTTTCTTATCGTTGAGCACTTTCAGTTGTAATAAAAAGTCAGTAAATTTAGCTATTAAGTAGAGATAATGATATAATGATTAGATCACTCTGACAGACGTTAAAAAGTATTTAACAAAACAAATCTTTAAATTTCAACAATATTTATCGCAGTTAACAATAGTCGAATGGATTAAGTCCTTGCTAATGAAGCCATAGATGGCTTCTGTTGCCAGGGTTGAATCTATCGACTTGTGTTAATCGTGACACTCTGCGCTGAGGATTCACGAAAGGATGAAACACTAGTGTCCGTAGATATTTAATAATTATATATATATATATATATATATATATATATATATATATATATATATAAGTTTAGTTTCTTTAGCTATAACCGAAACCAAACACTATAAAGACTTCTTGATAAAATTATTTATAAAGAAAAAGATTACTAAGGTGCCATCAGCTAAAACCGAAACCAACACTTATGAAAAATTATTTTTCCAAAATTCATTATTGAATGCCATTAGCTATAATCGAAACCGAAACCAAAACTTAGGAATTCCTGGTAAAATTAATTATAAAAAAATAGATGACTTAATTGCAATCAGCTATAATCGAAATCGAAACCCAAATTATCAAACATTCTTTGTGAAATTATTTATAAAAAATTAAATGACTTGAGTTCCATCAGCTATAATCGAAACCGAAACACAAACTTGTGAAGAATTCTAAGTAAAATTATTTATTCCAAGAAATAGAAGTACATCAGAATAAAACAACCCGGATGTAAGCGTGATACAGAAAATAACACACACGTTATAGTATTAATTTATAGATCATAAATACGAAATCTGCATAAATTAAAATATATTTAAGCGTATTTTACGACTGGAGAATGTAGGACGCCCTTTCAAATCTTAATTAAATGCACATAAATATATACATATATATATGTACTAGCATTTCAGCCCGGCGTTGCCCGGGTGTTTGGAGGTTTATGCTGAGCAAAAAAAAAAAGAGTAATTTTTTTTTAATTTGACCCCTATTATGACCCCTTAAAATTTATAGTTTCGGGCTCAAATCACTTTATTAAATTAGATCCAGGTTCAAGGAATCTATATCTAAAATTTCAAGTGTCTAGACCCAAAATTGTCGGAGGAGTTTGGTAGAGTTCTTAAAGGTCAAATCGTTGAAATTTGACCCCTTAACAGCCAAATTTCTGGCTGACACCCGTCACATCGATTTTCCCAAATCTCAGTACCCAGTATTTCAAATTTCGAGTCTATAGACTAAAAATTGACAGAGTTATTGCGTAGGAAAATGTACACACACAGACAGACAGACACGTTCACTTTTATATATATATATATATATATATATATATATATATATACATGGAGAGAGAAAGAGAGAGAGAGAGAAGGAGATAGAAACGAGCGTTTTTTGAAACCAATGCTTCCTAACTTTATTATAACATCTTGCTAGGACCCGGTATCCTCGAGCTAAAATATAAATCGAGGACGACTGCGGTGTCTATCGCTTACAGTTCTAATCCTAGGTGGTTCCAATTCGAACACCCACAGAAGTTCAATGGCGCAATCTCAGCCGCTTCTAAGATGACGGGTTTCATATGACGCTGCGAATGAGATATTGGATGCGGTAGGTCGGTGATCCTTTCTCTTGCCCGCTGCTTACTGAAAAAAAAAATGATTGCTTCAATATGGTTTCGTGCCCCTGTGGTTATGTACAAGTTGACAACGGTGACTAATTCATTATGACGTTTTATTTTTCCTTATAAGGATTAATTATTAACAATTTTGAGTACAAATAAAAATGGTAATTATATACAACTAGCGAGGGGTACCCGGCGTTGCCTGGGTGTTTGGAGGTGTGTGTGGAAAGTCCGGGGTGGGGGTTAAAAAAAGTAAGTATGAGGATCGAACCCGAACCGTTGAGGCAAAGTTGTAAATTAAAGTGTGGAAAAAAAAACGTGCGACGTTAACCATTGCCCCACCGCGAGATGCTGACGGAAACACGTTTGAATTTATTTAATTTCTTGGATTTAGCAGGTGCCCATTTTTCTGAGTTAATGAGGTCAAGTTTGACTGCGGGATGGTATTTACTGCTGAACGCTTTCGCCCCCCCCAAGATGTTATAGGAAAAAGACTAACCCACATGCGGCGAGCGACAAATGTTGAATATTTATCTTCCCGAAATCGAGCAAATTTAATAGACAGGCGAGCTTCGTTGTTAATTTTGAGATATTACGAGTTATATGTCATATAAAAAGTTGTGAACCGACCGACCGCTTCTCCTAAAGAAGCCTTTTGCAGACACGCAGAAAAAGCGAACACACATACATACATACATACATACATACATACATACATACATGCATACATACATTTTCGCTTTTATATTTATAGATTATCCACAGGAAAGAGACCCTCCAACACATGCTGGATACTATGGTGGAAGCAAGTGAAAGTAAAAGACTTGTTTTAAAAACATCTCGAAAACGGTGAGCAGTCCCTCGATAATAATTCACACAAGGCCTTTTTTCAAACGCCGATTCCTTCTAAGCTTATGTTGCTCGGCCAGGGAACGGGTATTTTACGTGGGACGGTGGAAGACGGTAACGCGGGCTCCCAACAACAACTCGTGACCAACAAAAACTTAACTGTTCCGCAGTACCTTTTAAATGCCGGGGTTGGTAGAGTCTGGCTAATCGGGTTTCCCGTCCAGCGATACCTCATCGTTCAACAACACAAGCTGGTTCGTACAAGTTATCTCATCGACTATCAGTTTAACTCTAAAAGAATCAGAATTCATGAAACATTCACTAATCATGCGAAAGTAATATATCCGTGCACGAAAGGGTTATATATGTCCATGTACATAGTTCATTATAAAATCAAATGTTCAGTTCTAATCAAGGGAGCGTGCTCGCCTTCTACTTATTTTGTTTTAAAGATTTTCTCACCTAGGATCATTGCGTAGTTTAGTCCAGGGTTAAACATTTAATCAATAATAGTTAATCCAAAATCTCTTCTAATGTAATTATTCAGCCAACGTTCGTGTAATAAAAAAGTGCAACCAGTCTATCGATATGCTTGTTTATCTTTCTCAATTATCTGCCCTTGGACTCTTATGATGTTAACGCATTTTTTTCATTTTTTTCTTTTGCTTTTTAAGTGCGTTTCTTAAATTTATAGTCTAACAAAAACTGCACACATAATTAATCTGTCTAGGGGAAACAATTCGCCTTCTCTTTATCTTTTTTTTAAGTTCACAAAGGACAGTCTCGTTTCATTCGTCTAATAAAGAAATTATAAGAATTATCAAAGTTATAACACGATCAGTCGGTCACTGAGGTGTGACTGGCTTCACATGTTATACTAAATGTCTTAGAATTGGTCTCATGAAGTCCTCCTCGCCATCAGTACAGGCAACGTTGAGGGGATTCTTACTACCAACTCGTCTTCTCACTCTTCTTCTCACACACCACATCACTGCCACCAATGTCGCAATCAGAAATGCTTATCCAACTTTTCACAACCACTCATGAAAGCTGACCTATGACCGATTAATATGTTTACTCTTCAACATCATCTGCGATTTTCTCGAATTTACTAGAAACATAAATTCTTCTTTTCGCATTTATGGCAATTCGAATCTTTTATCTACACGCTTCCGCTCCTCTCAGTAATTTTCATCCAACCTCGCCCGAGTGCGTCCAGACGGATGGGGACACAGCCAAGAGTGGTTTAATATTGTCCAGTGGCATCCAATCTTCAAGGACATTAGTCCACGTCTCGATTTCTTTTCTCTGGAATCACAGGCAGTCTTAAACATTCAGGCGTTATTAGTCACATCGTTTCCCGCATCTCGCGCAACTGCTTGAGTCCTATGACACTTGGGATCTAAGTGTGTGAACACCAGGGCGTTTATTATTTTTTTTAAACACCCTTATATGTACAATCCACACAGCCCAGCACTGTCCAATCAGCGTTAGCCAGATCAACACACATAACTCACGGGATATATTTCTGAAACAATTCTTCTTCCTTGGATGCATCTTACCCAAGATTTTCAAACTTCTTCCTCGGGATGTGTAATGGAACAATTATAGTCACAACACTCCTCGATTTTTCATGACCTCATGCTTCGCACTTTCCAGCAACAAGCCTTTTCGCTTTATTGTTTGATTCTTATCTAATTCAATACATTATTATATTTTATATTATCAACAATATTATATATATCTTTACTTACGTTTTCCTTACTGTCTTTTTTGTCTTATTGTATTATTCTTTTATTTCTTTATTTATATTTATATTTTGTCTTTTTATAATGTATTATATTTTCTGAACCATTTAAGTTACTTCTCTGAATCTCATCACGATTGTTTTTATTATTCTTTTTTATTCATTATTATGATTATTATTATTTATTTTTATTGTTATTAACATTATTTATTTTTATTATTTTTATTTTTATCTACTTTATTATTTTATTATCTTTTTATATATTGATTATATATTTTTTATTTATTTTATATTGTTTATATTTTTATATTTTGTATAATTTATTATTTCATTTTTATTTTATTTTTATGTTTTATTTATTTTTTTGGATCTTTTATTTTCATTCTTGAAAATTTTTATTTTAAATTTTATTGTGGTAAATATGATGCCTGATTAAAAACACAGCCTAATTATCCCTGTATAAGATCGTCTCAGGTTTTATTAATTAAATTAGATACATTCTCACTTTTACACACATGCACACATACATATATATATATATATATATATATATATATGCGTGTGTGTATGTGTGTGTGCAGATATGTGCGTGTGTGTGTGTGTGTGTGTGTGTTCGACTGGGTTGCTGATGTGCATATAACTGTGTGTTTATACGCTTGACTGGAGACTCTATGTGCTAATTTGTCTTTGTCCACCCCTCCCGCCTTGCGCCGACATCTTTCTGTGTTTCTTTATTTTCTGTATATGTTTCCTCCATGGAAGACAAAACTCTTATTTTTTCCACATTAACTTCCGCGACTTAATCAAAGATGATATCAAACGTTTTCACCCACCTTCCATTTATTGTTGCAATGTAATCATGCTGACCATGTTTTTCTTCTTCCGTCTCTATGTTCTTTTTTTCTTTTTCGTTTTACATTTCTTTATCCTGTTAAGTCTTGAAGTTCTCTTGGCCCTTATCGTTGTCCTTTGTTTTCAGTACAAAATATCACTTAATCTACCATTCCTTCAGTTTATATTTAGCTTTTTAACATTTTATTTTTATAAATAAAAAAAAAATATATATATATTTAATTTCTATCATTTGAGAATCAGATGCCTTCATTGGAACATAAGCTTTATTACGTTGTTTGACAAGAATTTTGGTTCTTGTTAAATAATTGTCCGAAATATTGGCATATTTAGTGTAGCCACTATGCAATATTTGCCTATAGAAAAATTCTCGTTTTAATTCACGAGTTGCCCTTATGAATGCCTTTAATTTGGTATATATATATATATATATACATCTCTCTCTCTCTCTCTATATATATATATATATATATATATATGTATATATATACACATCAAGTTAAAGATAATAACGAATGAGAACTCATGAATTAAAACCAGGTTATTAAATAAATAAGAGCAATATATATATATATATATATATATATATATATATATATATATGTATATATATATACGTTGCAACTGATATTTTTCGTTTCGTCGATAAAATATTTTTCTTCCTGCTCGTTACATATTAAGTCCAGATAAGTTTTCTTTGTAAAAACACAATGAAAAGGTCATAGTGACATAATACAATAGTATTTGATTGAACATATCCATTGCCATACCATATTCGAAACAAGCACACCAACAACAATCTATATACAAAAGCATGTTTTATGTTCCATCAAAGGTCATGTCATAATCGAACCGACCTTTGATGTTTGTATGAAATGAAATAACAGAACCAGGCTTGTAACCATAATTATCCCTAAAATATTTCATCGCAAACATATGGCAGAATACTAAATAGAATAATGACATCGACCTTATGTAAATAGTCAAGTGATTTTCATTGACTAATTGGGAATTATAAAACGTAATAATCTGTTTCGGCTTCAACTTAGGCCTTTTATTGATTAGTGCTTTCAGAAAATATGCGTTCGTTTCGTTTTACTTAAAAACTTTTATCAGGCTTCTAACCATTGAAGTTGAGGTATTTTTACTCTTAAGCTTACATATACTCCCGCTTCCACTGACTTCACTTTCAATTTTTTTATTAATAGTGTCATACTTTCGACTGCACCTATTATTATTTTACTTATTACTTACAGCTGTTTTTTATAATAAATTTTGATATAAAATTCCTCTATCAGCTAATTTCTTTTTCGAAGTATATTTCAGAATAACGGAATAAAAAAGAGCTATTTGGAAATTAAAAATAATACAATCGGAAAAATCTTAAAAGTACGAGGGTCCTTCCGAAATAATATGTGGTATTATATAATCGGCCTTTATGAATCATAGGGAACTGAAAATTGGATTTTTATGATGACGGAACTTATACATTCGTAACCTGAATGTGCCATATCTCTTGTTCGGTTATTAACAATATGAGACTCTTAGACAGCAACTCCTGTCATAAACATCGTGGGAAGCAGATATGCGTCATTGAATTCCTCCATGCAGTAAGAATTTAACTTATCAACATTCACCAGAGTATGTTGAACATTTATGAAGCCGACGTATTTGATGCCAACATAGTTAGGAGTTGGGCTCATCGATTTCAGAGTATTGGTAGAGATGTAAGTGACAAAGCGTGCTCCATACACAACAATACCGTTGAACACATTCTGGCCTCAACTAACAGATCAGTGGTGATCGTTCGATAACGATAAATGATATAGAGTAGAATACTGTTATCAGTACACTGGAAATGATGCTGCCATCACTAGGATACAGGGAAGTGTGTGCTAAGTTAGTTCCACAAATGCTCATCGAAGATAAAAATATCCTCGAATAATGTCTATCAGGACGTATTAAATTAGTACAGAACAGAAGCTGTTCAGTTCTTGGGTTAACCTCCTCTGAAACAAGGTCGTCGGCCATTTTGGATTTCTTCGAACCAGTGTTGACTGCTAACTATTACCGTTACGTTGAAACGAAGACAAAACGGAAGGCCCAGATTGCCCATGCAAGGTCAGAGAAAAAGGGAACGTTCCATTGGGCAAACGGAAAATGCTGGAATTTCAGCTGGACAGTGCTACCTCATTCAAAATGTAATCTAGCCATGGTACCGTCAGACTCCCACTTGTTCAAGTCTCGGAAGTACGCTTTACGTGAACAACATTTTCCTGAATACAACGTCGTATTCGCAGGTGTGGACTTTTGCAACCTATACATATTAATGTTTTCGTTCATCGTTGGAAAAAGGGCATTCCATAAAGAGTCGCTCGTTTTAATGCCACTCCCGTCATATTTCTTGCTCTAAAACGTTGTGGGTTTAAAAATAGGAGGATTAAATTTTGGAAAGACCTTCGTATATACAATAATAGTAACCTACACTATTCAGACTTTTACTACTGGATTAGAAACTCATCGAATAACATTTAAAAACTGACTACATACATAGGCCTCATTTTTTCCATGAATACATTTTATACGTTTTCAAAATTATATCTTCCTTAAGTTCGTCCTCGTAGAAGTCTTATTCTATATTTTCTACAGAATCACAGACATTATTTATCTGGAAAACACCTGTAATATTCAAAGTTGACTTTATGATGAATTACTAATAACCCCAAAACATTATACATAACATTAGACTGTTTTTGTCTATAAATTATTGCAAGGAATAACAAAATAAAGAACTCGAGCAGCTGGGTATTCAAATTAGTTTCCAGCGTTTCTTAATTTTACTTTTCGCATGATTACTAAATAAAATTATCTTTATATTATTTAAAAAAAAAAACGTTAAATTTAGATATTTTGCAATTCCTCTCGTTGTTAAGGCTTTTACGTATATGAGTGGCATGATGTGGTCACAAGTGTAGTTGATCTTTGCTGATATTAAATCTATTATAAATTTGAAGAAATGACTAATTTGAAAATGCTTGGTTTTTATTGAGATGCAGTCCCAGTTTGTAAAAAAATAAGTGTTCCGAAAAGATTAAGAGAGCTATAATGAAATTTGTTGGGAGAGACGAAAGTTACGGTAATATATATATATATATATATATATATATATATATATATACATATATAATTCCAGGGTTATGCTTTCTAATAGTATAGTAATCAATGAAGTTTAAACGAAGTCAATTGAAGAGTGCTCAATATTGAGGAAGGAAAAAACATACGTTTTTATTTATTTCCCATAAGCATTAATATGTCACTATACATTCATGAGCGTGTTTCGGTCAGCTAGTTACGAGTAACTAGAGACTTCTTCAAAGGATATTGCTTATACAAAAGTTCAGACAGGAATCTTATGACTAACTGTACTTTTCTATAAGAAATATCACCTGACAAGGTCTGCAGTTAGTTGTAATTGGCTGATCGAAACATGCTGATGAATGCATAGCGACATATACATGCCTTAAAAAATAAAAAAAGTATATATATATATATATAATAAATTCCGCAACCAAACAACTCAGGATTCGAAACCTGAGCCACTTGCATGCGAATAAGCACTCTACTAACTGAGCAAACGCCCTGCACGCAAGAATTTCAATTAACCAACACAGATCAAGCAAACCGCGCCGAAATCCGACTGTGAAATGAACCTACTTCGTCTCGACAAGGGACGCGGTCATCCAACCATACATATATATATATATATATATATATATATATATGCACTTTATACATTAAAAACTTTATAAATAATTTATAATATTTTTTTAAATATATTTAACAAAAACTTGTTCTTTACTATTGCCATTCCTCACGTATTTAATCAAACATCATAAAAAGCGTATCCATTACTAGATATTTCATAAATACTTGTCTTTGTTTATTTGAACTTTTTAACAAATTTTTGCATGCATAAAAAATAAACTTAATTTATCTTTTATACCATAAAATTATAACATTTCTTTTTTGGAATTATTACTTCCGACATCGAATCGATCTTTTTTATGAAACGATTATAGTTATTTACCCTGATTAGTTGTTTTTATATGTTCCGAAGTTCTAAAGATAAAAAAAAAATAAATAATTAAATTCATTTGGTAATCTCAAGACGACTCTAACGTGTAAAAATAATTTCTTATAGACAGATAGATGTTTTGCTTTATTTTTAAATATTCGATACACTTGCATAATTTGACCCGGATTTTCGTGATTTCCCGTCGGGCATGGATCGGCCGAGACCGGCAATCATCGGTTTAAGCCGAGAGGCGTCACTAACGGTTTAAAAAAAAAAACAAACCGGAAAAACTACACATGCTACACATGTAACTAATCAAACAAAACACAAATCAACCTTAATATGACTGATTATATTTTAATTTTTTATATTATACATATGTTTTGTTGTTTTTTTTTTTGTAAAATATTTATCAAAAAAAAGTTCCTACAAGAACAGATAAAACTTTTACTTTTTTACACCGTAAATTCTTAGGTGTATGTACAAATTTCTTTTTATTGTACTCTTGCATAATTTGACCCGAATTATCGTGAATTCCTGTCAAGCATGGATCGGGCGGGACCGGCAATCATCGGTGTCAGCCGTGAGCATTGGTAAAATGTTGAAACACTAACTGGACTTTTTATTTTATTTATTTATTTTTTTTTCTGTTATGTTTTCATTAATTTTTAAGGTGATATAAAGAGTGCGGGGGTGACTTTTTATTTTCTGATTAGTTATACCTGACAATTATACGATTAAAACATCCTTGCTTGGAGAAAATAAACAAACTTTTTGTTGATAAATATTTTGCAAAAAACAAACTAAAAATTAAATACGGAAATGAAATAAACATATTTTCATTTGTCAAGGTAGAGTTTTAAAAATAATTTTTGGATTATTTCTATTTGTATTTTTTTCGTTTTTTTTTTCATTAGTCTGAGGCTGTTACAACGCTCGGTTGACACCGATAATGCCGGTCTCGCCTAATGGATGCTTGCCGGGAATTCACGAGAATTCAGTTCTAATAATGCAGGAATACCTTTTTGTAACGACTTTTTGTTTAGTAAAGTCTTTTGGTGGGTACCACAGAAATTTTACATATATATATATATATATATATATATATATGTGTGTGTGTGTATATATATACGTCACGCACCAAAGACTAAAGTAGTTTGAAACTGTCAAATCTGCGGGGCAAAAAAAAAATTCCTTTTCTTCAGGTATAAGATACATCTTCATTTATGATTGTATCAGCGTGTACAACGTGTTTTTTCAGTTTATTGGTTAAGTTTGGTTTTAATAAATAACGATTATTACTATCAGAAATATTTCAAATCCTTTGGTTCGCGAATTATGGCCCACGTTGTATGTATATATATATATATATATATATATATATATATATAATATAATAAAAATATATAATTGAATATATATATAATATATATAATACAATATATATATATAATATAATATATATATATAATATAATATATATATAATATATATAATATATATATATAATATAATATATATAATATATATATATAATATAATATATATATAATATATATAATATATATATATAATATAATATATATATAATATATATAATATATATATATCATATAATATATATAATGTATATAAATATATAATATATATAATATAATATATATAATATAATATATATAATATATATAATATAATAAAAATATATAATTGAATATATATATATATAATACAATATATATATATAATATAATATATATAATATAATATATATATATAATATAATATATATATAATATATATAATATAATATATATAATATATATATAATATAATATAATATATATAATATATATATATAATATAATCAATATAATATAATATATATCATATAATATATATAATATAACATATATAATATATATTTAATAGAATATATATAATAACATATATATATATAATATATATAATATAATACATATATAATATACATAATATATAATATATATATATAATATATATAATATATATATGATATATAATATATATAAAATATAATATATATGATATATAATATATATATATATGATATATATGATATATATAATATATATATATAAGATATATAATATATATAATATATATATAATGTATATAATATATATATATAATATATATAATATATAATATATATAATATATAATATATATAATATATAATATATATAATATATATATATAATATATATAATATATATACAACATATATATAATATATAATATATATAATATATATAATATATATATAATATATATATATATTATATATATAATATATACAATATATATATAACATATATATAATATTATATATATATTATATAATATATATAATATACAATATATATAATATATATATAATATATATGATATAATATATATAAAATATAAATATAATATATAATATATATATAATATACATATACTTGATATAATATACATATAATATATATTAAATATATATAATATATATAATATATATAATTTATATAATACATATATATATAATATATCTAATATATATAATATATATATATAATATATAATATACATATAATATATATATAATATACATAATTTATATATAATATATAATAAATATATAATATATATAATATATGTAATATATGTAAAATATATATATATGTAAAATATATAAAATATGTAAAATGTGTATATATGTAAAATATAATATATATATAATATGTAATATATATAATATATATATAATATATATAATATATATAATATATATATATAATATACATAATATATATAACATATATATTATATATATTATATATAATGTATATATAATATATATACATATGTATAGTATATATATATAATATATATACATATGTATAGTATATATAATATATATACATATGTATAGTATAATATATATATACATATATATAATATATATATATATAATATACATAATATATACCTATATATAATATCTATATATATATATATATATATATATATATAATCTATATATATATAATATATATAACATATATAATATATACTAGCGGGGGTACCCGGCGTTGCCCGAGTGTTTGTTTCCGGGACGGGGGGGAGTTTTAAAAAATTTTATGGTAGGTTTGTAGGAAGGATCAACCCGGAGTCATGAGTAAAAGTAGGAAAATAAAGTGTGAAAAAAAAACATCTGCAACGTTAACTGTTCGGCCACCAAGAAAAGTCCATTCCAGTTGTTTAGGAAAAAAAAAACGACTACGGTAGTTCGGCGCGAACGTGAAAATATAATGTGAATTGTCCAGCACGCTAACCACTACGCCACAGAGCACTGCAGTTTAGTTTAGTGATTTTAAATAACTTCACATGAAAGGACTACGAAGCCAAACCGGTGTTCTTTTCTCAACTGTTCCTTGTGAACGATCCCCAAACGGTGTTAAGTGGTGGCAGGGGGAGGAGGAATTTATTCGAGAGAAAATATTTTACCACTTCCATTGATCTTAACCGATTTTGGCCGTGACTTCTCAGCAGAAAAAGTATAGAAATCTAAGATTATCGAGGAATTTGAGAAATAATAAACCTATAACACACCTCAGATATTGTTCTGCCGTTTGTGCATATTATATTTGCATGAAATATCTTGATTTTTAATCCTATTAAGGTCAAAATCCGACGAGAAAAATGAGTTCATTTTATTTATATAGAAATAACATATATATATGTAATATATATAATATAACTATATATATGTAATATATATAATATATATATATGTAATATATATAGTATAACTATATATATGTAATATATATAATATATATAGTATATATATATAATATATATATAGTATATATATAATATATATAATATATATATAATATATATATAATATATATATATAATATGTTTATAATATATATATAATATATAATATATTTATAATATATATATATAATATATGTAATATATATATATAAAATATATATATAATATATATATGATATATATAATATATATATATATAATAAATCTATCTATATATATATAATATGTGTATAATAAATATACATAATATATATATATATATATAATACATATAGATAGAATATAATATATGAGAAAATACCTAAAAATATATTTACGTAAGGCGTAAATTTTTAGATGAAAATACAGGATTTTTTTTTCAAGAAAACTTGCCATCATTATTTCATTTCATGTTAATATTTACGGCTGTCTTTTGTCGCTGGAAGAATTTTCTCGAGATAAGGATATTTCCTTAGAATTCTTTTTCTTCATTCGACTGTAGATTGGCCATCGCCGGCAAGGATGGAGGAGATTGGTGAAAGTAAATCTGTAAGTGTGTTCCGATATAATACCGCATTCCCTTGGCATATTTATAAGGGTAGCCATTTCGAACGGCCATGAATAAATGATTTCTTCTATTGTTAGAATCTCACCCGATCGAGAGGGTATCACGTACGTCCTTTTTTAGTTGATTACATTTACATGTTTTTATCTGTTTTTTTATTTTTTTAAAATTTTTTTTGTATATTTGTGTGTAGGTGGTATCGATGTTATCCAAAATGAAATGATTAATATCCTTAGTATATTAGGTGATTTAACGCCGGGTACCCATGCAAATATTTTATAATTCCTATAACTTCATAAGTGTTTATGAGACATGATATTGGCACCACATAAATTTTAACATTACAAATACCAGCATTGCAATAAGAATATTTTATAGTCATTTGAGAAAAGGATACAAGAGACTCCGTATGTTGCAATATTTTGGTGTTTTTAATGGGGTATGATCCCACACAGTCGGACGATTCTATTTATAAACGATGCTGCTAAGAACTCACGAATCAAATTAATTCACGTTCTGCTACCAACCAATCAGAAACCAGAATTGCTTCATAAATATTAAACCTTTTCTGGAACAATTTCACATGTTCTTTTCCCGGGTTTCGACACGGTAAGAATATTTTGTTCTGTGGAACTGTCTACTACAAACAAGTCAGCTCCCAGGACTTGTGTGTAACAGCGAACCATCTGACACTGTTCTGAAACTCAAAATGGCTTACACTTCTAGAGGTTATGGGCCCAGCGTGCGTCTTTATTTCGATGAATCCGAATCAAAATTCGAATTGTGGCAAGTGAAATTTCTAGGATATCTACGAATCCAAAAGCTACACAAAGTACTACAAACACAACCTGAAAACAGAAACGACCCCGAATTCATTGAAAAGAACGCAACTGTCTTTGCGGAATTAATACAGTGTTTAGATGACCGAAGTCTATCACTGGTAATGAGAGAAGCCCTGGACGACGGCTGCAAAGCATTAAACATATTGAGAGAGCATTATTTATCGAAAGGAAAACCCAAAATTATTTATTTATACACTGAACTGACCTCTCTAAAACGAATGGAAGCCGAAACTATTACTGATTATATTATGAGAGCCGAGACAACTGCAAATTCTTTAAAAATGCCTGGTGAAGTTATAACTGACAGTCTGTTAATTCTAAATTTTGTTTACTTTGTAAAAGGTCTAAAATTAGTGTAATGTACGTGGAAGCATGTGTAGTTGATTTTCATTAAAATATAATAAGAATTCTAAGCAAAATATTATTATATAATTATTATATAATATTATAAATATTATAAAAAGCATTATATTAATCTTTGTAAAGGAATAAAATCGCTAACTGACCTTTTGACTTAGCTCGCCGGCCAAAACTTACAGCTGACTATTTAATTACGTCTTTTATTTGATTTTTTATGAAGGCAATTTAAGAAGTTTGTAAGAATTTTCTCTGGATTGTTGAAAAAGCAAAGCCAGGATTAATCAAGGATTTTATAGAAAAATTCGACCAGGAACATATGATAAAGATTAAAATTAGAAAAGTAAAAGGACTAGTTACTAAAACTGGAACAGAAAAAGAAAACATATGCTAGTAAATTCTAGTAAAAAATATAAAATAATTTATTGCATCATCGAGAATTGATTATATTATATATAATTATTATATTTATTTCAATTTTTTGGAATAAACCTTAATGCTGCAATATTTAATATAATAAATTTGTTATATTTTACTAGAATATTTTGCTTTTTCTTTTCTAGTCTTACAACTTGTCCTTTTTTCTTTTCTAAGTTAAATCTTAACCATATTACTTTTCATTCTCGGATTTTTCTATGTAATATATATATATATATATATATATATATATATATATATATATATGTATATATATATATATATATATATATTAAGAGGTATATTTGGTTAAAAAAACAAAGGAAATGTGCTTAATAGGTTAGTAAAGCTAACTATGTATTTTTCTTTTTCCGCCTCGAAGATTTTTACTTAAACCATTACAGGCTGTTTCAATAGACATGAAAATAATTGCTTAGGTCGTCTGACGAGATCGCCAGGATAATTTTATTGTCCTGTTTATTGAAACAACGTGTAATGATTTAAATAAAAATCTCCTGACGTTGAAATAATATATATACCCCCCCACACACATATATATATATATTTACGCAAAATTGATTTTCTTCAATTATGTTAATATTTATGCTATATTATGTATTTTCGATAACAATGTATGTAGAGAACGCGGCTAGAATTCTAAATGTATCGATCCTAGCTTACGGTACCAAGTCATTTAAAAAAACAACTTTTGCCATCATGTCTTTGTAATAATAAATGCGAATATCTGCATGTTTTAAATATATCTATACCTATTTTAGGACAGACGGAATCAAAATATTTATTTACCGGCTGGGAAATTAAAACTTTTCTTTTTAGAGATTTATTACTTTCTTTTAAGACGGTAAGTATTATTTGACAATTAATTATTTGTTGAAAATCTCACACAAACGAAGACAAAATTAAATGAAAAAATTAATACTATTCAGTAATATTGAATAAAGACCTTCAATTGCACAAATTACCATGAGGCCAGCTGCTAAATTCAATTGGTAATCTAGTTTTCCCAGATATTGATAAATAAATCCGCAGTATTGGATGTCTTCGCAAGAGAGCAATCTTGGCACCTGGAACTAAAGCTGCTGATTCGATCAATTATAATCTTTTTCAAGAGTTATCAACTACTCAATGATTTTAGATCATTCTTTGTTGTACAACGTTTTCTTTCTATTACAGTTGTGGGGGTCGCCTGGCCTTTTTTTGGGGGGAACTGACTTCCTCCACAAATAATAAAAATAAAAATAAGAAATCTTATGTGCAACACAAACGGAGGTTTATTTCCGGAATGGAAATAACAAATAATAACAAGTTAAAACATAGTTCTCAATATTTCAGAGTTCCTTTTTTTGAGTTCATATGAAAGGTGGAGAGTCTCTTTTTTGTGTTCTTTGAATGTTCAAATATGTAACATAGACAATATTAATGTTCGTCTGTTAAAAGAGAGTATTAATGCGCGGAGCAGTGGAAATGAAATAATTGATGTTTGCACGCGTGGTAAGTCCTAATGAGAAAGCGTTGAATGAGTCGGAAGAGTTTAAAGAGACGAAAGAATGCTCGAAAGGCTAAGAGACTAAAGAGATAGATTTTGTGTTTGTGCATGTTTATATTTGGTTTGATTGGCTCCAAACGAGCTCTAGAAAATCAGTTTTAAAATGTGTCCTAGGAGGAATTCCATTGGACGGAAGACATCACATGTGGTGCTTTCAACTACGTACGCACCTTTGGTATATAAAGGTCACGCCGGAATTTGCGTGGGTGTCATTTTTTATTTTTTTTAACGCGCCGAAACAATCAATTGCACTGCGCGCCTAAATTGTATTTAACGATTTTAAATTTGAATATTAAACTGTGCCAACTGGCACACAGTTTAACTTTTTTTCTATATTGGTAGAAATCTTTACAAATACCTCATTTTTTATTTAAAATGAGACTAATTTTCTGATTTTAGACTAATTTATAATATTGTATTTGGTAACAGTAATGTATTGTTCACTAAATATATGTGTAAGAACACAAACTATGAAATAAGTTAGAACACAAAACTCATCCATGTAAGAAGAACTGTTATTTATCGTGCCTTTAACACGTACGTACGTAATTATACTTTCGACTTAAATGCATTGGCTTAAAAAATCACCAATCTACACAAGGATAATACCAGGGCACTAACATAACCAAGTTTCTTACCTCCATATCTGGTTTATTTTCTCAAATAACGTACTAAACAAACGAACATTGTGCGAAGCAGTGAAAGTGTTTAAATATTAGTAGTTTAAATAGTTTTTTTCTCTCTATTCGTTTATACGTTTCTCTTTCCCTCTCGCTCTTTGTAATTCTTCTAATACTTCCACTATGCTACTGTTGTATTGTGGTGTGGCCCCCAGGTTGGGAATCGTAGCAGTTCGTAGGACCCCCTGGTTGTGGCACACAGCAGTTTTAATTAAGTCGATCGTCCGTGGTTTCACCTGTTTACTAAGCGATTGTCATGACAACAAGTATAGACTAGTGAGTTATCTCACCTTAGACTGGCACTTTTTTCGATCTTGCCTCTCGTCAAATGTCAAAAAAAATGTCATAACAGTGTTGAACCTGAAAACAAATTGGTTGACAACTTAGAACGATCAGCCGTGACTTAAAACATGTATTAAAGACGTAAGTCACAATTGCGTTGTTTTTTTTTATAAAATTATATTTTATAATATCATTCATATTTACAATTTATCAGTTCGTCTTTTTCTTTTTGGCGGTTTTGAAGTTCACAGCGATAGTAACAGCGTTCTCACAGTGATCTGAGGAGGGAATGACGTTTCGACGATGCAGTCTTCAGCGACGTTCTGTTGCTTTCTCTCTCGTCTCTCTCCTCTCGCGCGTCTGTTCCTTATATGGCATTCAGTTCAACTTTCTGACGTCACGCGTCCTAGAGCTAATTTACATATAACCAACAGACAATTTAGGTTGGTTTCCACGTGAGTCCTTAGCACGTTTTTGTTTTATTTATTTAGTCGGGCGATTATTTCTGCACGTGCCGATAATCCACCTGTTTACTAAATGTTGTATTTTTCAGGAAATTCCATTCATTGTTTTTGTTTGCCGTAGAATGCCGTGCAAAATATTCGAATTCCAGTAACCTGCTTTCTCGTTTTGTCAACAATTACGATCGTCCGACTTTTTCTATTTAGAATGCGAATTCTTTATTTTCTTTAATTCATACTAGTGGACTATCGACATTCGAAGTCCACATTTCAAGTTAATAAAAAAGATTTTATTTGAACATTTATGTATCGGTTGGCCCTAGCCAACCATTACATAACACTACTATCTAAGATTAAATACAAATCTTAAATAAAAACAAAGAATCTTAAAATTCCAAAACAGAAAATATATTTTATACATGTTTAATTAACAAATATTTGGTACATTACGAGAAAAATTGAGATACAAATTTAAACATAACAATATGAGATACTTATAAGATGTAGCTAAGTATATCTTCGCAAAACGAAAGCGCTTAGGAGATTTAATAGATTTTGTAGAATACATTTTTTGCTAGCGCTTTCAGGCAGTGACGTAGCAAGGAAGGGGCGGGGTGGAGCGGTCCGACGCGGGTGGCACGTGTCAAGGGGCGGCATTTTGAGAGGGTAAAAAAAATAAATTAAAAATAATTAAAAGCTAATAAAATATTTTAATTCTGTACTGAAAAGTTTGTAGAAATATCGGAACTTTTGGAGGTATTGGAATCGGAAAAATGTGTCCCTATTTTAACGAGCGGCACATCCGAGGGGGCGGCATTTTGTGATGATAAAAATAGAAAATAGAGAAAAAAATAAAAATAAATAAAAGCTAATAAAATATTTTAATTTTATACTGAAAAGTTTGTAAAAATATCAGAACTTTTAGAGGTATTGGAATCGGAAAAATGTGTCCCTATTTTAACGAGCGGCACATCCGAGGGGGCGGCATTTTGTGATGATAAAAATAGAAAATAGAGAAAAAAATAAAAATAAATAAAAGCTAATAAAATATTTTAATTTTATACTGAAAAGTTTGTAAAAATATCAGAACTTTTAGAGGTATTGGAATCGGAAAAATGTGTCCCTATTTTAACGAGCGGCACATCCGAGGGGGCGGCATTTTGTGATGATAAAAATAGAAAATAGAGAAAAAAATAAAAATAAATAAAAGCTAATAAAATATTTTAATTTTATACTGAAAAGTCTGTAAAAATATCAGAACTTTTAGAGGTATTGGAATCGGAAAAATGTGTCCCTATTTTAACGAGCGGCACATCCGAGGGGGCGGCATTTTGTGATGATAAAAATAGAAAATAGAGAAAAAAATAAAAATAAATAAAAGCTAATAAAATATTTTAATTTTATACTGAAAAGTTTGTAAAAATATCAGAACTTTTAGAGGTATTGGAATCGGAAAAATGTGTCCCTATTTTAACGAGCGGCACATCCGAGGGGGCGGCATTTTGTGATGATAAAAATAGAAAATAGAGAAAAAAATAAAAATTAATAAAAGCTAATAAAATATTTTAATTTTATACTGAAAAGTTTGTAAAAATATCAGAACTTTTAGAGGTATTGGAATCGGAAAAATGTGTCCCTATTTTAACGAGCGGCACATCCGAGGGGGCGGCATTTTGTGATGATAAAAATAGAAAATAGAGAAAAAAATAAAAATAAATAAAAGCTAATAAAATATTTTAATTTTATACTGAAAAGTTTGTAAAAATATCAGAACTTTTAGAGGTATTGGAATCGGAAAAATGTGTCCCTATTTTAACGAGCGGCACATCCGAGGGGGCGGCATTTTGTGATGATAAAAATAGAAAATAGAGAAAAAAATAAAAATAAATAAAAGCTAATAAAATATTTTAATTTTATACTGAAAAGTTTGTAAAAATATCAGAACTTTTAGAGGTATTGGAATCGGAAAAATGTGTCCCTATTTTAACGAGCGGCACATCCGAGGGGGCGGCATTTTGTGATGATAAAAATAGAAAATAGAGAAAAAAATAAAAATAAATAAAAGCTAATAAAATATTTTAATTTTATACTGAAAAGTTTGTAAAAATATCAGAACTTTTAGAGGTATTGGAATCGGAAAAATGTGTCCCTATTTTAACGAGCGGCACATCCGAGGGGGCGGCATTTTGTGATGATAAAAATAGAAAATAGAGAAAAAAATAAAAATAAATAAAAGCTAATAAAATATTTTAATTTTATACTGAAAAGTTTGTAAAAATATCAGAACTTTTAGAGGTATTGGAATCGGAAAAATGTGTCCCTATTTTAACGAGCGGCACATCCGAGGGGGCGGCATTTTGTGATGATAAAAATAGAAAATAGAGAAAAAAATAAAAATAAATAAAAGCTAATAAAATATTTTAATTTTATACTGAAAAGTTTGTAAAAATATCAGAACTTTTAGAGGTATTGGAATCGGAAAAATGTGTCCCTATTTTAACGAGCGGCACATCCGAGGGGGCGGCATTTTGTGATGATAAAATAGAAAATAGAGAAAAAAATAAAAATAAATAAAAGCTAATAAAATATTTTAATTTTACACTGAAAAGTCTGTAAAAAAATCGGAATTTTTTGAGGTATTGGAATCGGAAAAATGTGTCCCTATTTTAACGAGCGGCACATCCGAGAGGGCGGCATTTTGTGAGGATAAAAATAAATAAAAATCAATGCTAAAAAAAATTGGAAATTTTATACCGAAAAGTTTGTAAATAGTAATCGGAAATTGGTGAGGTATCGGAATCGGAAAAATGTGTATTTTACAAGCAGCTCATATCAGGAGCGGCATTTTGAGAGAGTAAAAATTGTAAATAGAAAAATTAAAAAATAATAAAAAATCTGAAATTTTATTTCGAAAATGTAAAAAATCGGAACTTTTGGAGGTAGCGAAATCGGAAAACGTGTCCCTAATTTACGAATTCAAAACAGATTGTTTTAAATTTTTAATTTACTTTCTCATCATTGGTACTATTGATAAATATATTTTTTAAATTATTACTAAAACTAAAATGATAATTACATCAAAATACGATATACATTAATTTTATTTGTTAGACACAGGTTTAAAATGATGCATAAATACTCTAGGTAACCTTTCAAAGAAAGCAGTTGATTTACATGTTCCAAAAAATGTCGAAAAATTAAACAAAATATTTTTGTCAAGAAAATACTTTCAAACATCACTGATAATCAAATGATACAATGGAAAATTAGCAAGGAAAATTATGTCATTTTGGAATTGTGGAAACATTAAGCAAGTACGGAATAATAATCGATTGTAAAAAGATATTATGGTCGTCATATCAGGGAATATAATTTTTATGGAAAGTAAGCGCTACACCTCAAATACTATTTAATCGGCTTTATATTCGATAGTGTAAATACTGCCAAATTTCTGTCAAGTTTCGAACAATCACGGAGTACTGGATTTTTTTCTAACTATTAACAAAATTTTATAATTACTGACGTATTTATGATTAAACTGAAATTTATTATGATGAATTAATTCTGGTTATAAGATTTTAATTTTTTACTTTTTTTATTAATATAATAATTGTAAAAGATGATACAAGAAACATCTAAGAACGCGTACCTAACTTAGAACAATCGACTTACTTGCTTTCAAACAAGAGTATATATTTAAAAATATGTATACTTCTGTGAGAAACACTTGAATCCTATTTAAAACTATATCCTCTTTAAAAATGGCCTGAAACTCTATCTTCAACTGACATTCATTCCGTAGATAATTAACTTTTATACCTGTCCAAAATTAGTTTCCCGTTGTCTAATTTTCCTAAATTTAATTACATTAAAATAAAAATATAAAACGTGATTTTTAATGTTTTTGATTTATATGAGATTTTATCTGTTTTTGCTTAATTAGCTGGTAGGTTTGTCAGGTACTTTTCTCCGATCCCCTGGGTGTATATATGTATATATACATACATATATGTATTCATATATGTATATATGTCTATATACTAGTTATGGGATGATTCGAAATTTTCATTCCCGATATTGATTCAACTTCCGATTCTGTCTGAAATTCCCGATTTTGATTCTTTTTAAATTTCTAAATATTTAATTAGTGATTTGTTGTTGTCTTTTTTTGTAATTACTCTAAAACCTTCTCATGTCTACATATATTTTCGCAAACAAAAACGCACTTAGTGTGTGTGGGGGGAGGGACATATATTAAATATAAGGGTCTAAATATTTCTCTCGAATGTTTCCTTTTAATTGATTGAAAATAATTAAATAACTAAAGATGCATTGCTCTTTTAAAACCACGCCGATTAGCATTTGTCATTAGTTGGCAAAATGCTATTTGAATATTCTATAAACAATTGAAAATAACGATTGTTATGAAATATAAAACGGTATAGAAACAGAATAGTTAACAAAGTCCCCTCTCCATTTTAAACATGAGTTTCTAAAAAATATAGTTACTATATAGAAAACTATGCTTAACTTAAGAACGGATATGAATGAATATTCGGAAAATTTGATGACCGCCCCGGCGGGCAAAATCTGGTCCTATGCCACTGTTTTCGGGCCAAGAAATAGCAACGAGCGTTTTTATTTATTATGTAAATAATAACGTCATTTGGTTATTGCCTCAATTGATCGACCGATTTGTAGAACGTATTTGCAATCATATTTTGAGTTTGAATTTTATCCTGGGTATAAAAGTTTAAAGTGTAATTGTTCTGCAAATGAACTTATACATTTCATAAAACTATTAAAAAGATGGTGTAGTTTTCCTTTTATCTTTTACTATATTCTATGTAATTGACGGTAAGTAGAATCCCGGACAACGTCAGATAGCCTTTATCATTTTTCTTTTTTAAAGTTAATTTTTGTGTTTAGGTTATGATCGAACTCAACCTATTAAATCTGCCGTCGTGTTTGGCAGTGTAGAACCGGAATGTTTATGAAATACTAAATTTTTCTTCAGCTTTAAGAAAAGATTAGTCGCACAGACACTGATGTCAATCGGGTGACAATTGCTTGATTTCTCACCTTTTGTATTCGATACTTGATCTCGCACACCCGATTTCATCATCTCTATATCGATAACACCCTTCTGACATTCTTTTCGCACTTCTTATCTGCAGGTGCAGAACAGAAAAGAGAGGACGAAACACGTTGTGCCGCATCTCACGCTTTTATAGAGAAATATGGGCGGTGGCGATGATTCAGTGGTTATCAACACGGAATTACGATGTGAATTCCCCAAGTTTAACCTCTCTGTTTTATAGAATAACTTTTACATAGGATGTTAACAACCTTCACGTGGTTTATCACATAACTACCTGATATCTTTTTATAAAAAGATTCTGATTAGATAAATACCGGGAAATCAATAACAATAATATAATATTCAGATTCATGCGATATGGAGATGATGATGAGTGAGAATATACTCGGAAAAATAATAATACTTCTTTATAATAACATCACTATAAACTACGTTTCGCTGACTTTGGTTACATTCAGTGAATGTGTGGAAAAAATGCAAGGTATTGTTAGTTTTCGTTGTCTAACGTAATTCTTTGAATAATCGCGCATTGTTTCTCTTTATATTCATTAATTTTAACATCAATTTTATTAAATTTTTATTTTCAACTAGCTGGGCTACCCGACGTTGCTCGGGACTATATAAACAATGAGGAAATTTAAGTTGATTTTGAATATAATTGTTATTCTTTGGAGAGAGGAATTTTTAATGTGTATGTATCATTTGCTATTTCGAGCAAAAGAATATTTTACCTACCCTAGGACGGCTATTACACATATGAATAATTGTGCCTTCCCTAGGATATGTAATTTACAAAATATCTATGAAATAATTTTACCCTTTTGGGACGGGTAATTTACAACACATATTTAAAATATGTTTACCTAACGTCGGACGGGTAATTTATATACATATGTGAAACAATTTAACATACACTCGACAGGTATTGTACAACATATATGAAATAATTTCTCTTTCTACCAAGGCTACCATAATTTTAAGAAAATTGAAATAATTTTAT
Source organism: Euprymna scolopes (assembly GCF_053919585.1). NCBI lineage: Eukaryota > Metazoa > Mollusca > Cephalopoda > Sepiida > Sepiolidae > Euprymna > Euprymna scolopes. The sequence goes on from NC_136485.1 coordinate 102,959,834, forward strand.
AAGATGGATCATTAGGATTTCCAAATTAATACATAAATACATTGTGTTGGTTAATGAGTTCGCAACCCTTGCTTCATCATAAATTTCAACATTACTGCGTTTCTTTCCTCCCTCACTCTCAGTACTATTATTGTAAGATAAATTGACATTTTTGGAAGATGTCTTAGCAGGATTTTAAAATTAATGCCTATATACATTGACAAAGTTAAGTGATTAGACAACCCTTGCTTCATTATCAGATTCTACATTACTCTGTTTCATTTTTCCACCATTACCGACAATCAAAATGTTTTGGAAAAAAGATGTAATTTTCAGAAAATTACTCAGCCGGCTTTACAAACAAATAAACACATATGTGTAGAAGTTTTGCGATTAGGCAACCATTGATTCACTACAAAATTCAACATTACTATGTTCTTTCCCATCCCTACTACTGACAGCATAATTTTAAGTGAAATGATATCATTTCTTGACCATAACTCAGCAGGTTTTTAAAATAATTACATAAATGCATTGGTGCGAATTATCAGTAAGCAACTTTTACATTACCACAATTTTCAATATTAATATAGTTCCCCCATTACCAACACAACCGCCACCAACACATAAGTAAGAGAAACGATGTCATTTCCGGAATATGATTCCATAGTTATTCCGTATATTTGGAATATGACATAGTGAGAGATTGCACCACCTCAAAATGGACATTACTCTTTCCAGCTCCACCCCAAAACTGAAGGTTTGTTAATGCATAGAAAACTCCAGATCACGTTAAAAAGCAACATACTCATGTGTCTTTCTACTCACCATTACAACTGTGACGTCATTCCAAAGAAGTTAACAATGAAAATTCAGAAAAATATTGTTGATCACCCACAGAAACTGATAAATTGCCTGGCTGATTATTCCATTACAAACAGATCAATCAATTAACTCACATTGCATTATTTTTATAAATTCTTGGATATGTTACTAATGTCGACAATTATTTTTCATAATTTTAACCCACATTATCGCCCACCCCTCTTACGAAAAATAATAACATATATGTATTGTCTGGGTTGATTATTTCATTACAAACACACCAATCAAATAACTCACATTTCATCATTTTTCATAGTTCTTGGATATGTTATTAATTTCATTTTTCATAATTTTAACCCACATTATTCGCCCCCTCTTACGGAAAAATACAAACATTGATGTATTGTCGGGGTTTATTATTTCATTACAAACACACCAATCAATTAACTCATATTTAATCATTTTTCATAATTCCTGGATATATTACTAATTTCGACAATCATTTTTCATAATTTAACTCACATTATCGCCCACCTCTTACGAAAAATACTAACACTAATGTATTGTATGGGTTGATAATTTCATTACAAATGCACCAATCAACTCACATTTCATCATTTTTCATAATTCTTGGATTACTAAGTTCAATACTCATTTTTCATAATTTTAATCAACATTACAGCACCCGTCTTACGAAAATAATAACTTTAATATATAGTCTGGGCCGATTAATTCATTACAAACGCACCACTCAATCAACTTACATTTTATCATTTTTCATAATTCTTAGATATGTTACTAATTTCGACAATCATTTTTTATAGTTTTAACCCATATTCTAGCCATTCCTTACGAAATTCACAACTTTTATATATTGTCTAGGACGCTTATTTCATTACAAACACACCAATCAATTAACTCACATTTCACCATTTTTCATAATTCTTGGATGTGTTACTAATTTCGGTAACTATTTTTTATAATTGTAACATACATTATAGCTGTACCTTTTACGAAAAAAATAACTTTGATATATTGTCTGGGCCGATTATTTTATTACACACGCACCAATCAATAAATTAAAATTTTATTTTATGGATATGTTACTAATTTCGACAATCATTTTTCGTAATTTTAACCTACATTTTCACCCGCCTCCCTTAAAAATAATAACTATGATATATTGTCTGAGTTATTTATTTCATTAAAAACACATAAATCGATTTATTCACATTCATAATTTTTCATGATTTTTGGATATGTTACTAATTTCGACAAACATTTTTCATAATAGTAACCCACATTATCGCAATCCCCCTTACAAAAATAATAACAACGATATTTTGTCTGGGTTTATTATTTCATTACAAACACACCGATCTATTAATTCACATTTCATCATTTTTCATAATTTTTGAATATGTTACTAATTTCGACAATCGTTTTTTTAATAATTTCATCCCAGATTTAGCGCCACCCCCTTACGAAAATAATAACTTTGA